>NC_142579.1:40515000-40815000 GCF_041283825.1 Pyrus communis | reverse complement strand
GTTGTATAAAAGTAATCCCAAATGAGATTGCTCGTGCCTATGTGAGCTCGAACATCACTGACCGCATACTTTCCATGGTTGACCCTGGTGTAACCGGGGTATATGTTTCCGGTGTCGGTACCATTGGCAGTGGCAGGTCCGGTCAAGTTGAAACCCGGGACTACATAGTACTTGATCTCAACTTTCCCAGTGCAATGGTTATACGTAGACGAAGAGCAAAGGACGTTGGAGTAGAGAAGAGATTTTAGGTACTGGTCTGTGCCGTCGACAAAATGTGCCCAGTATGCTACCAATATTTTCACTGTTGCTTTCTTTGAGAAGACAACCTATCAATTACAATTTAAGCATTTTGTAAGTGTTCTCTGAGAAGTGATTGTCACGCTCCGCTTTTCTCTCCAGCACTTCTCCCTCGTTCTTTCTAGTCTTAAGATTGAATAATAAAACGAGAAGGAAGAGAAGAGTGCAGAAGAGAAAATGAGAGTGAAAATCGCTATCCTTGTTTTAAGAAGTCGGAGAAGCATTAGTCCAAGAGCAGAAGTAATGACAGTGGAAGGTACCTCAGATATTGCAGAGGAGAGGGATGACCAGTAAACCGTTGGGTTCGTATACTGGGACTGACCAAGCCAGTCCATGGTACTAATCCGAACCGTTCCGCCATTTCCTACAGAATGAATAGCCTCTATCCAAGCCTGTTCATCAGCCTGGTACCTACCAAATGTCAACTGCAGATGACAATTTTCGTCAAGATAAAAAATGAAAACACGATGACGAAATAGAAAATTTGAGAAACGAAAATGGTAGATATTGTCTGGTTACCTCTGGAGGAGCAAAAGAGAGATAGCTGGACTGAGGCTGCAAGCTTGAATCATTATACCCAGGAGTCTGCAGTGGCAATTTGAACATGTGGGGATCGTTCAGTATAGGGTATCCTGCTACATGGTGAGTCTCCACCGTTCGAGGAAGAGGTGAACTGCAGTGACATAACTATACAAGTGTTAACTAAAGTTAACTGAAAGGGACCGTAGGAACTGCGTAACCATATAATTTGTTAGCACACTGTTGTTATACGAGCTAACCAGGAATTGATAATTGCTCTTAAATTGATCAACTTCCAGATTATCATACTTGAAGCGCAAAGCATACAGTGCCCTAGATGCATAAATAATCAGAACCAGGTCATGGTATGAATATCCAGACACTTGATGCAAAGATCTCGATATGTATACCCAGCAACGTAAACTAGAAATGAGGTTCGTTTCATACCTACACCGCAATTTAGAATCCAAGAAGTGTGACCAGCAAGGAACCTGTCTGTCGACCTGCCACTGCTTATCTGATACAGTTGTCGTATGAGTTGTATGATCAAGAGATGCAAGTGTCCATAGGTTTTCAAAGTAGTTCTCAACCTTTCTTGCTATTTTCGGACAACCAACGAGATAAATTCCAAGTTCCTTCACCTGCAAACATTCATTAGTAAGACGTTATAAGCCAAAACAGTACCCTATACAAAGTAACAGGACAAATCTGCAGAAGCAGCAAAGTTTCACAATTACTTGTGTGAGAGATTTCCAGTCATTGTTGGCGGATCCAATATACACGTCTCGGCGATCTGATATCCAGACTTTGGCATGGACTACGCCGGACCCCCACCATTTACTAAACAACAAAGTCACATTCTTTACATTTGGCCTTCCTGAAGCAAGGCTGGATGGCTCTGTGGTATAGTCGGGATACACACCTGAGTGGGATAGTAGCCTATAAGGCTAAAACTTCATCATTAACACAAACAATATAATCACTTTTAAATAAGTAAAACACATTCTATCTTTAAAACTGTGGTACGAAAATCTCTAGAATGCCTAAAAACGTTTTTAGCCAACCAAAAGCACATCTGAAAATTCTTGGTATAAAAAGTGAGTCTGGGCTATAAAGCACGCCCTTGGAAGTGCTATGTACTTCTCTAGAAAGCAGTCACAAGTACTTTTTCAAGAAACACTAAAAACTTCATCAAACTTCCAATAAAAACGTTTATGGGCCACAGTTCTTTCAACTAAGCGGTTTCAGATGCAACGTCAACAGTGCTTTTCCAAAAGTTCTTCTAACATGTTTGTCAGAAAAAAGTTAGAAGTGATTCTCCAGCAGGGCCAGCACTTAGATTTTATTAAAAATTACAAGCAGCTTCTAATAAAAGCTTTTATGAACATACGTGCTTTCCATAGAAGCATTTTCAAATAAGCTGCTTATTTTGCCAAGTGCAAAGGTGTACATACCTGATGGAAACATTGCGATTAGCAGCATCGTCTATGGCGCCATAAACAGAAGCACCTTCCTGAGCTCCAAACCTCTGCAAATCCTCTTTCGAGTACCCGAAATCCCCGGAACGAGGATCTTCAGGCTGCGCAATTAGCTGCCAGTACTGAGCAATTACGTCCAGTCTCTCCGTCGAGTTCTTCGCCAGCCATTCCAACACATCCGCTGCACAAATTACAATCACAAAACGTTTTAAAATATGAATAAATGAAAAAGTGAAGATTTTGCTTCCCGGGCATGGACGGAAGCAGCATATGCCCCACTAAACTCTTTTTCCCATGAAAAATCTTCAGCCAAAATCATATCATGTTGTTGGAAAGTAAGTTAATAGAATTGTATCCAAATTTTAATTTAATTTCATCGTTCGAAGTTGCCCCACTAAAAAATGTTTCTGGGTCCGTCCATGTTCCTGGGTTTTGAATTTTGAGCGGTAAATGAATGTTTACCGGTGGAGAGGACGCCGGGGACGCGGCGGAGAGTCGGCATGTCGGTGGGGATGGATTGGACGAGCCACGCTTTGCATTGGGATGAAGATTCAGTGGCGGGTAGCAGAGAGAGACTGAGTAACACGACGAGTGCAATCACGGCGGCGGCGGTGATTCTTCTGTGACTGCGATCGACTTTCATCTTTTGATTCGGTTTAATCTGTGGCTATCGTTTCACGGATTATTGGGTAATCATTGAGTTCACGAGGTGATCCAATGGGGAAGAGAAAAGAAAGTCAAAGACTCGAACTTGAAAGATTATCGAACGTTTACGTTAGTTTCTATACTAGCAAAGTTCGAAATTACAAGATCATTCATTCTCTCTGCATCTTTTCTATCAACGTTACCGGATCAAGTTATCTAAACCTATAAAATTTAATCCAACAGCTAAAAATAAAATTTTCTTTAAAAATTATTATAATTTTAACTGTTTGATGAAATTAAGTGGATTTGTTGCTAATTGTCACAGGATTTGCAGGCAAAATGGACTTGTAGGTCTAAAGTGGATTTGTGCTTTAGCGGTTAAAAGTGTTTGTTTAAATAGTATCTTGTATTCGAACTTTGCTAACCAACCTGACCAAGGGTATTTGCATTTGGCATCTCAAGTGAATTGTAGCTTCATTGGTTAAAATTGTGTAACCAATCCAACGTAAAAGATTTCTATTTTAAGTGATTTTGTGGCTTCAAATTCGATAATTTGGAGTTTGGATGTCATGTGTTTGAAATTAACTAATTTAGCGAAAGTATTCAGTTGGAATTTTAAAGAATTTTAATTCTATTAATAAATTTAGGGTATTCAATCATTATTTTATATGATTATGTGAAATTCAAAGTGTATTCCATCAGGAATTTAACTTAGAAATCAGGTGTATTCAATTAAGATTTTAAAAAGTTTAAAGTACTTTAAAAGTTGATAAATTCAAGAAAATCTAGATTATAATATATTTTAAGCATTCACAAATGTCACATCTCTATATGAGATTTCGAGAAAATTGGATCAAAATTTTACTTAAAATCATCAATTACACCCTATCAAACTCCATGGAATTCATTTTGCTCAACAACAATCTAGCAAGACATCTATCCTTCATTGAACAAATGATATTATCTACACTAAAATGAAAAGACAGGCTCAACCATCTAGTAATAATGTGGTTCAATTCTCGTCTTCCTTTTTTGAAATAGTCAATCTAATACAGGGATTCAAATTGATACCTCATTTTGAGGTAAGAAAGAAAAATATGGGTAGACCAGTAAGTAATCGATGAACTTTTCATATACTTGAAATTCAATTTGAAGACAATGAAAGAAATAACTGATCTGAGATCTTCCAACTCCAAAAGAACAAGCACTTAACCAGAAACACAGATCAATTTTCAAGTGGAACCAAAAGATGTTAGACAAGGCACTCCAATAAACTGATTACATTTTAACTATAGTAAACTCCATTTGAGATAATACATGCTTAATAGATTGAAGGACAATATGATCATCAGCTACAACAAATCCTACTCCTTTGTACACTTGCAGTGGAATTTTCTGAACTCGTTCAATTCGGGTCAGCCCTGAAATCCCCATTTACGAGATGGAATACCTCCTCTGTCTCGAAGATGATACCGACTTTGAATCGCCAGGAACATTTGAAGTTGGACTATGAGAACTCCCGGATGTCTCGGAGCTCTTGTTCTCTACATGCCCCTTCCCCACAGACCACAATTTATCGAAGATTCTCCTCGACCTAGATGGAAGCAATTGCGCACCACTTCGGCTGTTTTTACTGTTGTTTTTTCCCAGTTTTGCGTTCTTCTGGAACTCTTCAGTTACCTTCATTTGGCTCATCTGTTTTCCCAACGGCTTGCAGTTTTCTTCTGCTATCTTGTCACATTCCTCGTCCAAATTTGTTGTGGAAAGTGAAGTGTCACTGGGATGGTTGTTAAGGGCTTGAACGCTAGCTGCAGATCTTATCTGCTCAAAGAAGAGAACTTGAACAACGACTCGAAGTGGGAGCTGCTCGTTCTGTGCAGCATCCATCGATGCCTCCAGTGTAAGTTTCTTGACATCCATCAATGCACAAATTCTTTTCCTTTCAGCCTTTGTCAAATTAGGGTGCTCCTGGAGACGTGGCTAATCAGTATTCATGCAAATAATTCACAAATCTGAAGGGCTGTATATATTTCCCAGAAATCGACCAATCTGGTCGCATTCTAAGTCTCTCATTACAATTTAATACAAAGACAAAATAAATAGCAGTGACTCACATGATCGCATTCCTCGTTTATAGTACTTATTAGGCATAGAACATGGCAAAGTTTTAAACATACATAATTTGAATAATATCTTATTCACATCATGACGAAACAGAACAAAGTAAGATCCAAAAGTGCTTAAAATGCTTGTAGCGACATGAAAGTTTTTTGGCATCAAATAGTTTCACTTTCAGATCTAATGGTCAGTTCAGGTTTGAAAGAAAAAAGGTACATCCTAATAGATCAGAGCTTCCTGCAACTTCTTTACTTAAATCTCAGAAACATGACAAGGCAACTCTAGTGCGAAAACAAAAAGCATGATGGAGAATAAATAAACATGTGGATATGGCTTAAACGCATACCTTCAGGTAGATGTCAATGGCTTTGTACAACCCATCGTGAATTGGCCTTGCTGACTCGGGAACTGATTGTGATAACTCTACAAAACTACTGAGGTTAAGATTTGGGTCATGTGCAATTTCTGCAAGATACCCATCGACCAGTCTGCCAACACCCAACAACGATCCATGCCCTAATATAAAAGTATCAGTCCCCTTTTCATTCTTCTCGACAACATCCAAATCCCACTTGTACTTTTCACGCATCACATACTGACTCACAACAGACAGAACCAACTCAACGTCATATATAGTAATTTGAGGAGATCGTGCGGGGATCAATAAGTCAACTACACGAGCTTCATGCAACTTCAAACTGATCCTCTTCACCAACTCTTCCCTCAACAACTCGTCTGCTCCAACCAAAATAGAAACTTTCAAAAGTTTCAGCAAGAAACTGGATGAACAACCCATACCTTTGTCTGACGGCAATAAGCAAATAATTGTTTCTACCAGAGATTTTTTCCTCAAGGCGTGTTCGTCCAAAACCA
This sequence comes from Pyrus communis, assembly GCF_041283825.1. Classification (NCBI taxonomy): domain Eukaryota; kingdom Viridiplantae; phylum Streptophyta; class Magnoliopsida; order Rosales; family Rosaceae; genus Pyrus; species Pyrus communis. The sequence continues at coordinate 40,809,070 of NC_142579.1, read as the reverse complement.
GTGCATCAACAGAATCTGGCAACCATCTAACTGCGTAAGTCTTCAGAGCCTCCCCAATAACAGTGCCATCCATTCTTCCCTTTGATTTTACAGCAATAATAACTCGTTTGTAGAGATCAATATCCAGCTCACATATGTCTTCAACCCACCAATCCCTTGGAACTTTTTCAAATTTTTCTCGATAATTCATCCCTGCTTCAATAATTTTATCACGCTCTGCTAATTTTCTGTTATATGTGTAGGACCAAGTGATGTTGGCAGGGTCTACAGATGTTTTAGAAGCAATTGAGTCTATGCATCTTCCAACAATCTTCAGATCTTCAGACCACGACAGAAGAGGTTTAGTGGTTTGTAGCACAATGATGGAATCTTTCCAGCTACGGAAGATGCTTGAGTTAAGGAACACCTCAATTTTGTATATTAGGTTACTGTGATCAACACCCTCGGTCATTTCCAGATACTCAGCAGCACATCGAGCAGCCACAACATTGTAAGCGTTGAGAGTAACAGTCATTCCATAGCAAAACTTTGCACAAATTTCAAAGGATTTTGGCCCACCAGGAAAATCAACCATGTCAATTTCTTCAGAATCCTCATTGGCTTTTGATACTAGTTTTTGCAGGCGATTGCTCTTGGACAAGAGAGGGAACTGGAAAAACAGTTACAATCAACAATAAGAAACAGAGCACGCTTCAGCAGAGAAAGCAGCAGTAATTCGAGTAACAAATGTACCATTCAATAATGATCACGTACATTTTAGATTTGACCACCACTATTATGTTCATACGAACACAAATCGTAAAAAAACATTCATATGCATATATGACTCCAAACAAATCTAATAATGCTATTATAGTAAAAAATTCATGTAAATTGATGAATAAGGGTGGCAAGGAAAAAATACCTTGTGAAGGTAAAACTTCACTTCCCCAACATTAATAACAACATCCGTCTGCAGTTCAGACGACACATATCTGCATGAACATATGAAAACCAGTTAATCACAGACACAAGGATGATAGAAACTACAATAAGACATGCATTTACAAAATATTTCTATAACTGGATCCTTATGATGCACGGAGTTACAAAAAATTCAAATATAAACTTTCGGGCTTAAGCGCGTCAAGATTTTCGTTCTTCTTAGCTAAGATTTTACTATGAGGAGGTGGTTTTTGGTAAACTCCAACACCGATGTCAGATTATAGACTTCAGATTCAAGTTATAACTGAAACTAAAATGTCACAAGGAAACTAGACATACAAGAATTAAGCAAGTTTCAATCATTTGCATATTTATTCAGATGACGCCGAAACAATCCACCGGAAGAAAAACACCTCCGGTAATTCGTTTAAATTCCTCATTCACCGGAAGAATTTCGCCTGCGTGATGGTTACAGATCTTGGGGGTACTCCATATGACATTTCCACATTTGGACCACAAAACTCAATAAAATAGTGACATTCCAAATGCAGGACCACATCCTGAAAGACAGCTTCCACACCCCCATAACTCCCTTTAACCCTACACTCTCCAAAATTAAAATAGCAATACTTTTTAAGTGCAGAAAGAAAAACAATGATAAGAACAGCACAAAAACGCCCATGTGCTTTCGTCTCTTGTTTATTATCTCCTCAAAAGTTTCTTGTAATTATCCTATCACAAAAATAAAGGGTTCTTTTCTTGGAAGGTGGCAGCTAATCTTTCACCTTTCCAGTATATAGGTATATAAATCACCATCTAATGGCAAAGTTGTAATTTCACCCCCTTTCTCTCACCATTCGGTGGCAGCAATTCACATGCTCTGTACAAAAACAGAGCATACTTGCAGAAAGAAACTCAAACGCACATGTTTTGTCAAGCAAAAATGAACAATTTCACGGTTCTAGAGAGAGATGAAGGACCTCATTCGTTTGAAATTTCACAATTCTAGAGAGAGAAAAAAAAGACCCATAATTCAGAATCTAATAGAAGTTCATCAAGTTCATAGCATTGACAGGAGAGGCAAAAATAAATAAATAAATAAATAAATAAACAAAACATGAAAAATTCGAAAAGGGATTTTAGAAAGAAAAATTGGAGTTTGTGATGCAAAAAATCATGAGCACAGAGAAAAAGTGAAAACCCGTTTTACCTGATAGACTTGCCATCAGCCTGAAATGCATCAGGCTTAGACCCCAGTTTCATAAACTTCATTTTTGTACCAAAATACCCTTCGAAGCAACCAGAAATTACAGCACCAAACTCCTACAGACGAAGTCCTACTCCTCCACAGAGATTATGGACTCCGTTTCCGTTTCTTCTCAATCTGCGGCCAATGCCAACTTTCTCTCTCCTCCCTCTCCCTCTCTAAAATGGCCGGTCCTGAGGAACACTCGGCCGAACACAGAGACGAAAGCCCTCTCCGCCCTTGAGGACCAAACCAAACTCTTACCCTCTCTGTTTCTCTCTCTAAAGCACGCAACCAGGAGACCATAAACGTTATAGCAAGATCCTCGACCTTTACGCCCTCCCCAATCGCTTCGCAAGCCTTTATGATGACATTGATGACGCTTCTTACACAAAACCCACGACTATTTCCCCCCAACAGGAAAACCCCACAAGCCCAAAAATACAAAAAAATGGAGAAAGTGATGAAATTTAAGAGGATATTTATGAATAAACTCCACCCTCTATCTCCTTTTCTCTCTCTAACCCACAACTATTTCCCCCTAAGAGAAATGCTAATCACAATCCCACAACCCAAAAAATAAAAAATAAAAAAATGCAGAAAGAATTGATTTTTCGCAGAGGATTTTTATGAACAAACCAAACCCCTCTCTCTCTCTACTTTCTCTCTCTAACTGTCTGCAAGCAGAGGGGAATAATAAATTCTCGCCGCCTTTGCTTTAAATCACTTCCTGATACGCTGAAGATCTTCCCCTCTGGCTCGTTTCTTTATGATTTTTTTTCCAAGGCGCGAATCTCGACGACGAAACGATGATGATATGTAATCTGACGCGGCTGTCTCCTCCTCCCTCCGAAACTTGCAGCGAAAGAGAAAAAGAGGAAAGAGAGAGAGTGGTGGTGGTGTGAATTTTGGGTCTAGTGAGAGAGTGTGTGGGTGTGTATATAGAGCAGGGGACTGTGTAGACAGAGTGGCTCAGAGGACGTAGCTTTTGTGCCGCTAAAGCACGCCACCCTTTTATGGTCGATTTTGCCCTTTGTAATTTGCGGTTTATGCCCGAGGAAGGAGGGTGGACGATGGTCACGATATTGAATTACGCGGGAGATGTTGATTACGCGCCGGGTAAGGAGAGTGGACGGTGTTGGTGGGGCCCTTGTGCCGGGTGGATGTTCCTGCCATTTGACGTCTAGTTAAGATGAGCAACTTTTTTACTTTTGACGTCTAAAACCATCTTCAAATATCAAATTTTAAATTTTAAATTTAAATTTAATAGATTATGTAGTATTTTGATATTTTTTTTTTAAATTACATTTCCACATGTTAAATTAAATTATTATTTTATTACATTATTTTATTTTTTTTATTTTTATTATATATTTAAAGAAACATTAAATTAATAGAAAAATAGTAGTTTGAAGTAAAAGTAACAACGACGTGACCTTCTGCTTCAGTGGGCATTTTATTTTATTTTCTTTATTTTTATTATATGTTTAAAGAAACATTAAATTAATAGAAGAATAGTAGTTTGAAGCAAAAGTAACAGCGACATGGCCTTCTGCTTCAATGGACATTTCACCAGAGCAAATCTTGAGCAAAAACTCTTCAAGTTTTTGTGCGAAATCAACCTTCCAATTGGATTCTAGGTCATGCTCTAGTTTGCACTCTATGAAATCCACCTCTACTGTTGTCGTTGCTTCCAATGGATACTCTTCGAGTTTTTGTGCGAGATTGAATTCCTAATTAGATTCTACACGCTTTGCTTGCATTCTATGAAATCCGTCTCCACCATCGCCGTTATTGCTTCCACCCGCTTCATCTCTGGCGTAAGTCATCTTCTGTGAATGGGATTGGGCATTAGCGCATTGTGAAGGTGCTAGATTCACATTTGGTGGAGACTAGGATTTTTCAATTTGGGGGTTTTTGAAAGCAATGATTTTTTAGTCAAAATTGGTCCACATAGTTTGTGATAGATGGAAAATCAATGATTTTCTTTGCGATTGCAATTTGTGAGATTGGTCTTGGTTCAACAGGAAGATTGTGACATCATACATCGTCCAGGGGAGTGATCCTTAAATGTATATTCTCATCCCTACCTAGCACGAGGCCTTTTGGGAGCTCGTTGGCTTCGGGTTCCATCGGAACTCCGAAGTTAAGCGAGAAGGGGGCTAGAGCAATCCCATAATAGGTGACCCACTGGGAAGTTGCTCGTGAGTTCCCAAAAACAAAATCGTGAGGAAATGGTAAGCCCAAAGCGGACAATATCTTGCTACGATGGTGGAGCGGGCCCGGGAAGTGATCCGCCTCAGGGCGGGATGTGACAGTTTGGTATTAGAGCCTAACCCTGGCCGTAGTGTGTCGATGAGGACGTCAGGCCCTTAAGAGGGGTGGATTGTGACATCCCACATCGTCGAGGGGAGTGATTCTTAAATGTATATTCTCATCTTTACCTAGCACGAGGCCTTTTAGGAGCTCACTGGTTTCGGGTTCCGTAGGAACTCTGAAGTTAAGCGAAAGGGGGGCTAGAGCACTCCTAGGATGGGTGACCCACTAGGAAGTTGCTCGTGAGTTCCTAAATATAAAACCGTGAGGGAATGGTAAGCTCAAAGCGGACAATATCGTGCTACAGTGGTGGAACAGGGCAGGGAAGTGATTCGTCCCGTGCCGAGATGTGACAAATTAGGGCTAGAGCAATCCCATGATGGGTGACCCACTGGGAAGTTGCTCGTGAGTTCCCAAAAACAAAACTATAAGGGAATGGTAAGCCCAAAGCGAACAATATCGTGCTACGGTGGTGGAACGAGCCCAGAAAGTGATTCGCCCCGGGCCTGGATGTGACAGTTTGGTATCAGAGCCTAACCTTGGTCGTGGTGTGTTGACGAGGACGTCGAGCCCCTAAGGGGGGTGGATTGTGATATCCCACATCACCTAAGGGAGTGATCTTTAAATGTATATTCTCATCCCTACCTAGCACGAGGCATTTTGGGAGCTAACTGGTTTCGGGTCCCATCGGAACTTCGAAGTTAAGCGAAAAGGGAGCTAGAGCAATCCCATGATGGGTGACCCACTGGGAAGTTGCTTGTGAGTTCCTAAAAACAAAACCGTGAGGGAATGGTAAGCCCAAAGTGAACAATATCGTGCTACGGTGGTGGAGTAGGCTCGGGAAGTGATCCGCCCCGGGTGGGAATGTGACAGAGATGAGTAAAGTGAGAGAAGGCAAAAAATTTAATAAAAAATATTTAGTAATTAATTAAAATTTATTTGACAACAACCCCTCCTGCTACTTTTCCATGTAATGCCATATAAGATTTGGCATTTCGGTTGGAAAATTATAATGTTGTTGTTTTTTACTGTTATTGATGATGTGTACATTTTGATATCTCATTTGAAGATGCTCTAAGTCTATATTTAACTTAAGATTGGGAATTCGACATAAAAAAAATTTAATTAAACAAAAAAAAAAAAACTTAAGAAGGGGAATGCCTAGTTTAGGAGAGCAATTAGGACTCATTTGAGCGTAGTTTTAAAATGATTAAAAGTGTTTTTAGTAAAATTATTTTTTTATTTTAAAGTATTTTACAAAAGCTATTTAAGTATTTCCGCATAATTCACTTGTATTTTTATTAAGAAATAGTTTCACAAAACATTGATCTAAAGTGTTTTTGTCATTTAAAAATCACTTCCAAACAAACTATTATATGACAACGATATACTGACGCCGTATGTTCGTGTTAATAATACAATGCTATTATTAGCAATGTGCTTGTGTCACATTTTTATTGGTTTAAGGTAAATTTTAAGTTAGTTGTCATGTGATAAAGAAAGTAACGAAAATATATATTTTCCATCATTGAATGACAAAATTTATCTTGGCCATGAGGTTATTCTTCGATAGTAATCTTGATTTGCTAGTAAAAACTTTTTCTTTTTATTTTATGAGATAAAGAAAACTGTAATTTCATTACAATGGAGAAAATCAAAACATGTCTTATCATAATTCTAACTCATTAATTCATTTTCTTGAACTATATAATTAGTGATAACTGAGATCATGTCATGAACCTAAAATGTAAGATCAACAAAGAAACCCGCATGTTACGACTTAAGTGAATTTGTAACTACCACACTAAAACATCACTCATTAAGTAAATAATCAACCACATTTATTAAGTAAAACATGTGATTACATATTTATAATTGATTTTTCAATTTGTTCAAATAACTATTTTATAATCTTCCCACAGTATAACAGTTGTCGGAAATTTAACCCACCAACCATCACCCGTTCAAATTTATTATTCTGCATGGCATATGCATGGACCAGATCTATCTATCTTAAGCAGTAAATTCCAAAAGGACATGCAGCCACGAGTCAATTGGTCAAACAAACCAATCTAGACACCTAATTTTTCCTTTGATTGATTCTGTTCTTTTAAAAAGATGGCGAGCATCTTCAAAAGAAAAAGTCAAAATCTTAGGTGAAATACTATTGTGCATATTTGATATTAAAAATATCTTTAACCGAAGTATTATTTGTTAATTGGATTTGAAAGCTTAATGATTTAATGTCAAATTCGACATCAATGTCAAATTTATTTTTAATTCATTTTAATAATGAATCCCTTATTCCACTAACATTTCAACCAATCAAAATTTTATTTCAATTTTTATTTAATAATTACAATCATTTAAAGTTCTATTTAAATAATACAATAACATTTTGATAATTTGGTTGGAGAATTACAAAATTTAACATAAGACTTCATAATGCCACATCAGCCATCATCGATTGTAATTTAACTCTTATAATTTAACATTTATTTTAGAAATGGTCTTAAAGCTTTGATTTTAAGCGTCCTATGCTTCTTGCACATGGTTGTACGTAGAAATTTGTCCATCCACTCTTTGACTTTTAATCGAGGATTTTACTATATTTTTACAAGTAACATGTTTTCCCGATTATCGCAATGGATTCGCGAGCAAAACTAAAGAACTGATGTCTAGCATAGGGGCTGCTGGATCAAGTTTGGGCTAGCTTAAGAGTGGTCAAGCTTGTTCTCACCCTATGAGAGTGATCAAGATTATCTTACTCACTCTTAAATTCTTATATATTGTACACCGGTGCATGTTAAAGATTAAAACGCACTTATATACTTTGTGAAAAGCCATTAATTTAGTGGGCAATGATTACTAATTAACTTAACGGGTCAAAAGACTGTTAGTTGAATTACCTAACTTCCACTATATTTGTCAATTAGACTAAACGTGTTACATGCATGAAACATACGTGATAGTTCGATGGTTGTCGGGCGCTACTATTCACGTAAACCTAGTTATATTTACAGTATTAATCAGTTTGTACAGGCATAAACTTGGAAAATGAAGGTTTAAAGTTTGACAAAACCAACCTAAAATCTACTATTTCAAAAGTGATTAAGGTTCGGATTAGGGGCTATGTTGACGGTCAATGGCGGATCTAGGATTTTAAGATCAGGGGGTTCCAAGGTAAAAGTTCAAAAAAAAAATATTAGACTAATTTGGTTTCATAGCACTATTTTTTATTGAATTTGGTTCATTGAATAATCAAAATTAATCAACCACATCAAGTGGCCAAGTGGTAAAAGCGCGGATTTCGGCTCTTAAAATAAAAAAACAAGGAGGTCTCGGGTTCGAGGCTCCAAGCTAGTGAGTCTGCTTGACTGTGGCCATGAGAAAGCTGAAATGTCTCTGTGAGTCTTCTAAGCCCATAGAAGGGGTGGATAACCGTGACTTACCACTATTTGTCATGCTTTAATAATAATAATGATCAAGATTAATCTCAAATGTAATAAAACCAACAAATTATCCTCAGCAACATAATGCATCAATTAATGACTTTACAAAGATGAAAATATACAATGTGAGTGGTGAAGCCTTAGTAGCAATAAGACTCTCCCAAAAATAGAGAAATGTTAATAAGATTCTATCAAAAGTGGGATTCGTCAGTTGTGAAATCTCATGTTTTTTTGCACAATATTTTTATAATATTAGAACATAAAATATTGTTATAATAGAGAGTTCATACAAAATCTCACTTTCGCGATTAAAGTCTCCTTAGCATTCCTCCTTAAAACATAAATTCTATCAAGGGATATAATATATAATCTGTATACACAACATAAATACGCTCTAATCAAGTCGTGTTTCTTCATACAAGGACTAGGATTGCCTGTCCTCCCCCATCTCATACCCTTCTCATCCTTTATTATTTTTGTGGTCACGGTTAAGCCGCGTTAACATTTTATATTGATTTTTTTATAGAAATAATAAGACAAAAAACAATGAGAATATAAAATATTAACGTGAGTTAACCGTGACCACAAAAATAGAAAAGAATGAGAAAGATGAAAGATAGAGAGAGCAGACAATTCAGGTCCCTCCTTACAAAGGCAACTGGCAAGCACCTATGCAAAGTCAGATATTGGTCTGTTGATGGTGAAGTTGAACAATGTTCCCCCTCAACCTAATATTAATTGGTCCAATATTTTTAATATCTAGCTAAGCTACTATATATGGTCCTTTCGGCCATAGGGTTTCAGTGTTTTGTACAAGTGTAATCAATCCGCTTAAATGTTTGCTTATTTTCTTGGGCAACAGAACCTTTCAGAATACAAGTCCCCTCATTTCCTTCACATCTTTACAGCTGCGATTCATCATTGTCCCTTTCCTCAACCACTTCTGCAACTTTATCACTTAATATCTTCAGACTAAAAACATTTATTCTTAAGAATTGATTGGATTCTTGACATTCAGTATTATGATCTAGTGATATTTTTCTTTATTTATAAATGAGACGTCTTCGGTTTGAATCTCATGAATGAAAAATTCGATATCAAATTAAATTACTCATTGTGTAACTTAGTCGAACTTTTCCTCCTCCTTAGCGTAAAATATATTTTTATACTAAAAAAATAATTAGGTTACTAGCTGGTGAGCTTATTTCTACGTTAGTTCCGAAAAATAAAAATCTTAATAAAAGAATGAAGAAGAATAAACTCATTTACCTTTAGTTTTTCTTTTTTTTTGAACGATTTTTACCTATATATTGAATCGATTAACATTTGCAATTTTTACGGTATAATCAACACGCACTCGGTGTGGATACCATATTAGTAGATTCTTGAACTATTGATACACCACTTAGTAGACCAAATGTGGCACTTGATAGTTGACCGCGATGATACAGTTACGTGTTCGAATTGGATATGTATTCGTACTGCAACGAATCCTTTTGCGCATTTTAGTGTGGTAAAATTAACACGAGTTGAATAAGGTATGTCTATTGTTCACAAATGGTAACTTAAATAATTTTAGATGATGAATGAGATGTAGATTGTAAATGCTCACATACTTAGAACGACTGATTGTAGTACAACTCAAATTGTCGATATAGTATTTCGAATGTTGATTCACATGTTTGAGGCATACATATTTTTTCATGATGTCAACTCGTGGGTCTACTCTAAAGTAGAATTATTAGTAGTAGGCGTGAGCCTACCATCATAAAGTGATGATTTATATGATAGAAAGGAAGAAAGAAAATATGAGAGGGTCCCAAGCCAATGATATTCATAGCTTTATATATAGAGGAGGAGTTTGATGTGCTTTTGCCGAGCAAATAGGGCAATGCTGGGGACCATATGCATGCCTTGGTGTGTTTTGAAGAATATAAGTTGCACGTTTTGGGTTTGATTGGTGCTGTTTGGGTTACACATGAGAAGATTCTGTCCAGGTTTTATGCTCTTAAAGCTCGACATTTACTTACCCACATATCAAACTCTGCTTCCCCTTCCTCCCTCACGTACACACACTATAGCCATGAATATGAAATTTGGCTAGCGTTTTTTCTCTGTCCTCAATCATATGTAGGGTGACTTGACGATCAAGTTGTGTTTGTGTTACTTTTCATGTTTTTGTTATGCTAGTTCTACTACGTCTTGATCAATATGGATGTCGATATAAAATCTAGAATCAAACAATACAATAATTTATACAACTCATCGAAAAAGTAAAAAGTTATTGTTTATTTAATACAATCTTATGCGAAGAATAATGTTTGCGTTGAGTTGTGTTAATCATGTTTCGTTACGTTATGTATTCGTACGGGGTTGAAGTAACAACTCAGCTTTAACTGTTGTAAATTCCCAAATTAACAAGTCCTTTAATTTCCCTTATATTTTCCAACAGGTAATGTTAGAGAGACTAAATTTGTAGGCAAAATTTACAAACTAAATAATGTATCATCAATAGGAATAAACACGTTTATCAACGCTTAAATAATAGACTAATCACTTCTATGTCCTTTATTTTTTCAAAATTTTATCTACAAATTTAATCTTTTTAGTATTACTCTTTTCCAACCACTCCAACTTTCAAAAATTGCAATTTCGTCCAAAACTTATGCAAAATTACAGAAGCACCCAAAACAACTTCAACACTTTTCAGTTGAGTCCAACCCGTTGGTCAAATGTCCAAAATAGCCTTGTCATTTGTTACGCTAGTAAATCCAGCGCCCGCCTCTCCTCCTCATTCTTTACCCTAACAAGAATCCTAAGCACTTCACTCCTAAAATATCAGCTATGCTATTACTCCCAGTGCTATAGCAAGTTAATTGTTGCCTTTTTGTGAATAGTATCTGCGAATTGATATTTTTTTAAGGAAAATATAGAATATAATTTTATTTTTAATTTCATAAATGATTTTTAATTAATATTGTCATACCACGTGTTATTATTCGAAAATGTACATTTTGTGGATAGATTTCGATATGATTTTTATCTAATCTCATAGCACCACGTGTCACTATTCATTTAAAATACTTGAAAATATATTTCGATAAAATTTTGAACCAACCATGCCGTGCCACGTGCTATTATCTACAACTTCATCCTTTATTTATTATCCATATAAACCCTACATCCTTCGACAAGAAAAATATAAACCCTACCGCCCTTCCATAGCACGGTGTTCACCCTCTCGAGAACCAACTGATCGAGATTTCTCAACAGGCAAGTCTGTTTTTTCCCTCTCTTTCCTTGATTTTATCTTTTCTCTAGTCATCTAAGTGACCATTTATCTAGCAATTTTATGCATTTTTTTAAGGGTTTGTGCTTGTTTTCGGGGGATTTTTTAAATTTGTGTTGGATTATTTTAACGGTAAGTTGGTGCAAAATTGAGCGCAGTGATGTTGTAAGATTAATACAGCTAACCCAATATAATGGGATCAAACTTTATTGTTGTTTGGTGTTTTATGAGTTGGATAGGGCCAAATGCTTCTCCATTTGGCCAAGAAGGCCTCTACCAACGATCACAAAGATCAATGTTGGGTTTAGATTTTCATGTTCGCTTAATATACCTCAACCCTTTTACCACATCCTTATAAAACAAAATTATTTAATATTAGCAACCAGTAGTTGATTCCACTGTGTATAATAAGATTGGAACACATATAAAAGCATCACTCGTCCAATAATATTTTATAAAAGCATCACTCATCATTAAATATTTTCTAAAGGATCACTGAGCTCTATGTCTTATGATTCTAAAGGTTATAATCCATCTACATCTTCAAATAATAATCCATCTTATTGGGGAAGACGAGCAGTGTTTCCAAGTTTTTATTTTAGCATATATATTAACTTGGGGCGTATTTTTTTTTTTGTTTGGAAGAAATGTTTCCAATTTTCTTTCTATTTCCTCAAACAAATCGGCACTTCTCTACCAAAATGAAAACAAAAAAAAACCAGTCATTCTGATTTTTGAAAAAAAAATAAAATCATTTAGGGACAAACCAAATTGACTTACACGCTGATGTTTATGTTCGATCAAGTTCCGGTCAACCAAAAATGATATTTCATCATTTTTTATATTCAACTGGCATTGGTTTTGAATTGTTTTTAAGAGCAATTCCACCTTTAAAGATTTTGCGCTAGTACCTAATGCATTTAGCCACTCAAATGAATAGTAATAGACTCAAGTGAACAGTAATAGGCCAAATCATTTCTATCTTTAAAAAAAAATAGCCTAGTCAATTTATTAAAATATTTTTTTTATTATAAAAAAATTACATTTTAATTTCTGACTTTATAAAAAAATAAAATAATAATATTTTTATTAAAATATTTTTATTTTCTCATCTTCCACAATTCCCTTCCCTTCCATTCCTGCACGCCATCCACCCCAACACAAATAATCCATTCCCAACGCCGCCTCCAAACCTCTTCCTCCCATCCTCCGATGCCGTTGCCCTCCTGTCCTTCAAATCCCAAGCCGACCTCAACAACAAGCTCCTCTACGCCTCCTGTTCTTCAACGTCGTCGCTTTGTTCTACTGCATCTCCACAGCTCCGACGTTGTCGCTTCGTCCTCCAGTCCTTCTCCCTCAGTGGCTCCTTCCCTCCTGATACCCTCTCCCGCCTCGACCAGCTCCGCTCCTCAACCTCCATAACAACTCCCTCTCTAGCACAAAAAAAAAAAAAAAAAAAAAAAGGCTGACGTCATATGCCCTCCGACGCCACTCTGACATCAGATGGACCAATCCCAAGGTCTATCAATTTTGGACTAGGTGCCAGACAATGGAATAGACTGGAGTGGATTGGCTGAATGCCAACCTTGGTTTTTGGCTGAGTGCCGGCCTAACCACCTCCCCGTGGAACTACTCTTAAGTGTCGAAACATCCACATACCTAGCCCTAGTAATGTTTTATGTCCAATTTGTATAGCTCGACACATTCGCATCCACTTGCTTCCAGATGTAGGGTCCCGCTCTTCTAATTTCCAAAATAACAAAATGGCAAAATCTTTATTTCTCGTCTGTTGATCGCAATGCAACATGTTGATCGCAGTGATAGGAGAGCCTGCACGTTATAAGTAATTTAAAAATGATTAAAAAATAACTCAAAAATTTAAGACTGACCTGATTTTATCTTCAACGGTTAGTGGCGATTGTGATGGCAGGGGTCATATATATGTAGAGATGTCTAAAACTACCGCTCGTATTAGGTATGCTTTGTGGAAATATATATAACAATATATTAAAAAAGAAACAAATATTTGACTTAGGATTTTATGTTTGAGAAGTGGCCGTGTCCGTGTTCATCCGTCCAAGACGACCTCTACCCCCGACAACAAATATTGAATTTGAATTTAGATTTTCATGCACGCGATTGAGGTCAAGTTTAATGTCACATCCCAGTTTCGATTTTGCTGTAACATGATATTGTCTGCTTTGGATTTCGATCACGTCCTCACGATTTTCCTAGTGGGTTACCCATCTTGGGATTGCTCTCGTCCGAACTTGCTTAAACTTCGGAGTTCTGATGGAATCTGAAGTCAGTAAGTCTCCAAAAGGTTTTGTGCTATATGGAGGTGGGTATGTACATATAAAGTACATCACTCCCCATCCGTTGGTCGATGTGAGATGTTACATTTAGATATCTCAAGCCTCTTACCACATTCTATAAAACAAGATCATTATATAAACAGACAATACTAAGACAGTATTTATTTATTTTTTACGCTTCCTTGAACTCGATTTTGGGATTGTTCCATTTAAAAGTTTACTAGACAAGTTTGAGGTTGACAAGATTTGAGAAGGAATTCCACCATAAATAAGATTAACTTCTGAATGAATTTGTACAAGATTGGTAGAAAGATTGCCAATTATTTCCAGCTAATTCAAGTTCTTGAAGGTTAGTCATTATTAACTAAACAAGTTACAAACGCGAGAAGAGTAATTTTTTGAATGATATATATGAATACAATTCTCAAGAATGTATTATGATTACATTTTGTTTTAGTTTGATTTCTTCATAATATATTATTTCTTCTACAATTCTCAAGAATCGTTAACTCGATATAGAAATGGATTTTTCAGAGTAATTAATCATTTTCACGTATCAATATACAATGTTCGGATGATTGTTGGAAATTAGAGCCCTCTAAATATTTTCCTTGGCCCCATAATCTTAGGAACGGCCCTGGCCTAATGTTGGACCACAGTAGAAGTAAACCAAGTTGGGAGCAATGTTTCCGTCAAGAAGATTGGAAGATTGGTCTCTAGCCTTGTTGCACCTGACCTGACCAATACAAACACGAACACCAGAGGAGAATTCCAGTCCTCTAAAGCATGACGGGGTTCCGACACAATCCCCGCCCTAAAACAAAGCAACGATGCCTTATCTCTATTGTTTGAGCATTTTCTTTGCCCAAAACCGCGCCCAAAAAAACGATCATACAGAGATAATTAAAAAGGAAAACCTTTGAAAACCAATTATGATCATATCAATAATGTTGGAGAGAGCAAAATTAAGAGAGCAGAAGTGGATGTACGGGACGGAAGAAAATGCATGCGGCAGCTGCATGAGCTTAACATTAAGATAATGAAAAACTTAATCAAGTCCAATGCTAATAAGTATGCAATAATATGCTGGCAAATTTTGAATACCCTCTGCCTAACTACGGTTTAAGGAGAGATTTTTCAATGTGCTGGGAGTACTGGTCAACACACTAAGTGTAATAATAGAATATGTTGGAAACTTAAAAAAATAAATTTCTATCCAATTTTTTTTTTTTTTAACTTGATGTATCAGACTGTATTCTCATGTTGAAGAACCGGATCGATGTACATTGGGCACCTGTGATCTTTGACTTTAAATCTTTCCATTTGTTGGGTTTTCTTGTGTTTTGGGCTGTTAGCCCGCCTCTATACCAAAAGGCCATGAAAACTTATGCACCAATTAAAGGCCCATCTCTAGTTCATAGGTTGGCAGCAAAACCAAACTTCCGACACATCACCGACACAAATCTGTCCTCACGAATTAAACAGTGTTGGCACTATTGGCTTCTTTTCGATCTCTATTACACAACTCATCCTTCCATCGAATTGCACCGAGCTGGCAGTTTCCACCGCCTATCCACGGTTGAGATTGATTTTTTATCCGCGGACTTAATAATTCACCTATATATATATTTCGCATCCAATCACTCCAGATAACGCTTATAATTTATGTATACTAGTTTCTCAAGTCATGGAAAAATCGGCTCGTTTGGTGTAAAAAAAGGGGATAAAGTTGAGTCCAAAACAATCCTATTGAGTCGTGAAACTATAGACTAGACTT
Source organism: Pyrus communis (assembly GCF_041283825.1). Lineage (NCBI taxonomy): Eukaryota > Viridiplantae > Streptophyta > Magnoliopsida > Rosales > Rosaceae > Pyrus > Pyrus communis. The sequence goes on along the minus strand of NC_142579.1, from coordinate 40,793,751 downwards.
GCAAAACACAATACACTGAAAAATATTGGCCCCAACATATAAAAGTGCAATAGACATCGGCCTTGGTATGCTATAGACTAAAATAAGGAAGTTTTAACAAAAAGTCCACAGTACGATTCATTTTAACGAAAAATTACATTTTTATATTAAAAAGTCAAACTTGATACTATTCACTTTACCCTTTATTTTGTTTTTATCGTTAAAACTCAAAGTTTTCAAGCCCCTTTCATTAGTTTTTCTCTAAAATAATTTGAAGTTTCTTCGGTCCATGCCAAGCCACCAAACGAGAACCATAACATGATAAGATTTTGCAGGAAGTACTTAAGGGTTTTTGTCAAGCCTCCTCGAGTTAGGTCTCTAATGGTTTGACATTGCGTAACACGATATTATATAACACTAGCATATGGGGACACATAAAGTATGAGAAATTTTTGTTTTTGCTTTTGAAATAGAAGAAGAGAGGATGAGAGTGATAGAGAATGTGGAAGTGAAAAGTTTTTTATTTTTATTTTATTTTAATTAGAGATATGTTAGGATTACATGTTTGTAAGACTTTGAAAAAAAAAAGCAAAATTTGGTTTGTGAAATTAAATTTCTGCCCCATATTTCTTATTCATGTTCTGTTTTAATTAGAGGATTAAACCGGTAATTTTATAGGGTTTTGATTGATAATAAATGTTTTATTAATTAGTAGAGATAATAAATTTTTTTTTAACCATTGAATTAAATAAATTAAAGAAAATTTAAAAGAAGAATAAACAATTAGTGCAGAATCTGCAGATGATGCTAAATCTTGGATTCATTGATCTGTCCTACTCATCTTTTTGCTATTTCCAGATTCAACCCATAATTTCAGGCACTAAACTGCTAAAGTGGTATAACGCAATGGCTTCACGTCACATCATACATAAGTTGACATAAAAATTGCAAAACGACATGTCGTTGTGTTGACGTAAAAGGAAAGGAAGGGAAAGCTGGTGAAAGGGATCCATAGCAAATTGGCAAATTCATAAAGGTAAAGGATCTAGTCAAGATGAAATTTAATAATATTCAAGGGCCAAATGTGCACATATTGGTATATTTATTTTATTAATCGTAATATATAAAGGTTGTTTAGCCATTTATATGTATAAAATAATAAATAATTTGTCACAATGATATTATCAGTTATTAAAATTGTTAATTTTTTATATGTACATTAGCATTTGCCTACACATTTTATGTGTATGAACATATTTTTTAGAAAATGAGAAGGATAAAGGGAGAGAGAGAACGTTGGGGGAGTGAGAGGTTTTTGTTTTTGGTTTTTTTTTTTTTTGTTTTTTTTTTAAATATTGAATGTATTTTAACATTACTGTGAGATAATGCTTTAATAAAAAACAGTAAAATTTGGACATGTGACATTACATTATTGCCAATCAATTTTTTTTTTTTTTTATGTGATAGAAGGCTAACTATCTTTCCACCATCTTTTAGTTGACAAAATTTTTTTTATTAATTAATAATAAAAATATATAAATTTTATTACAAACGATATTTTACTACTTGTTTGCCCAAAAAGAAGAAGGATATTTTGCTACTTTAAACAAGTACATACTGAGTTAAAGAAGAGAATTTCATGATTCATGACTTGATCTTTCCTTTATGTACAAGGGACTGACGTGGCGCAATCAAGACACACGACTCAGAAGCATCACACCGCACCAGATCTCACCGGAGATAAAACAGTGAGTCCACCCCTCCTTCCAGTTTCCTTCTCTGTCCCCTTTATAATATTTTATTTTCCTTCGACTCTAATTTTGTTATTTTTTTAGTTATAATTATTTCTACGCAACAGACAAATACGAATCCAACTATTAAACAGCAACCAAGAGACGGACTCCTCGTCCTCCAGATCTGCACACCCCCTCCTCTGCTCTCTCTCTCTCCCTCAGTCGGAGGCCATGGCGTCTCGTAGATCCCCGGCAGTCCTGGCGATCTCTGCGATCTTCCTACTTCTCGTCCATGGCGCCCACTCCTTCTACCTCCCCGGCGTCGCTCCGGAGGACTTCATCAAGGTCAGCTCTCAATCGCCGACAAACCCAACCCTTAATTTAATTTAATTTAATTCGATTTTTTTTTGTTGTTGTACAAATTGGATGTCTTTGTGTATGAAATGAGTGATCTGTGTGTTCACCATTCAGATCTGCGGCCTAGTGTTAGGTTTCGTCTGTTTGGTTGCTCAGAAAATGGAGGAAAATTGAAGGATTGGAGAATAGGTTATCGTGAATTCGATTGGTTTTCTATTGAAATGATGGTCGAATTAAGTTTAGTTGACCTTTAGCATAGTTCAAATCCTGAGATTTGTAGGTTTTGGTATGTGTTCTTTTGCTCTGCATATTTCTTCGATTTGCTTAGGCTGTGTTTTATTAATACTTTTAATGCTTAGAGTAATGTAATATAGTAATTCGCGGCCCATCAGATCTCGGTTGGTCCGATATCGATCTGTATGTGCCCTAAGCAAGTACTCTAAGAAGACCGTCGTATAGGTCTCACTGGATTACAAATGCTGTTTATGGTTTGAATATTTCGAAATTTAGATTCGAAATTTCGAGTTTGTTTTACATCACTTGGCTGACAAGCAAATTACTTTGCCTCGGGGAATGTTTGTGTTAATTTCGTTCTCTTGGATCTTTGAATGCAGGGAGATGTTTTGAAAGTTAAAGTGAATAAATTGACATCCACAAAGACTCAGCTTCCTTACTCATTTTACTCTCTCCCTTACTGTAAACCTGAGAAGATTGTGGACAGTGCAGAGAATCTTGGGGAAGTGCTTCGTGGTGACCGAATTGAGAACTCCCCCTATGTGGTTAGTGTTATTGCACTCGTATAAATCCAAGGCTTACTTGTTTCTCCTATGTTCATTAACTTACAATGGGAATTTTTGCAGTTTAAAATGCGGGAGGCTCAGATGTGCAACATTCTTTGCCGGTTGACACCTGATGCCAAAATTGTGAAGCGGTTTAAGGAGAAGATAGATGACGAGTATCGAGTGAACATGTATTTTTCTGACCCTTTAAATGATTTATTCTATTAGATTAGATAAGAGGGACTGCAATGAAGTCGCATCTCTTATTAAAACTGTTTTCTTTATGACAGGATCCTTGATAATCTACCACTAGTCGTTCCCATTCAAAGGCCAGATCAAGAAGCTCCTACTGTTTATCAGCTTGGATTCCATGTTGGGCTCAAAGGCCATTATGCTGGGGTACGTCCATGGTTGGTGGCACCAAATAACTTTCTTGTTCGGGGGATTATGTTTTTCTCTTTCTTACACTATGTGATTGTGCGCAGAGCAAAGAAGAGAAGTACTTCATCCACAACCATCTGGCATTTACTGTGAAATACCATAGAGATTCGCAAACTGAAACAGCAAGAATAGTGGGATTTGAGGTTAAACCGTTCAGGTCAGTTTTTTCAGGCGTTCCTTTTCTCCTGAATGAGTCCTTGCTGAATCTTCTTTCTAAGGTGTCAGTTGGTAATATGGTTTGTTTGACTGTTGAATGTCCAGTGTTAAACATGAATACGAAGGGAAATGGAATGGTGCACAGACTCGTTTAACTACCTGTGACCCCCATTCGAAACACACTGTTGTTAATTCTAACTCTCCTCAAGAGGTTGCCGAGAAGCAAGAAATCATTTTTACCTATGATGTTGAATTCCAGGTGAGCTCTGTAATTTAAAATTTACTTAGTATTTCTACATTGGAGACTTATAACTCATAATTTACTGTCTACTGTCTACTTATTATAACATCATATTTGTGTCATGAACTAATATCGGAAGTTCATTGAACTAATGTTTCTGATGTAAATGGTGTTGAACATACATTGTCATTTCTGAGGAACTAGTCATCTCATGGGATACTTCTTTTCATGTTTACTTGTTTAGGAGAGTGATGTGAAGTGGGCTTCTAGATGGGATGCTTATCTACTGATGAGTGACGACCAAATCCATTGGTTTTCAATTGTCAACTCATTGATGATTGTCCTCTTCCTTTCGGGTATGGTAGCGATGATTATGCTAAGAACACTCTACCGTGATATCTCCAAGTATAATGAACTTGAGACCCAGGAAGAAGCACAAGAAGAGACAGGATGGAAACTTGTCCACGGGGATGTTTTCAGGGCTCCAAATAACTCTGAATTGCTGTGTGTATATGTTGGAACTGGTGTTCAGTTCTTTGGAATGATACTGGTGACAATGATCTTTGCTGTCCTTGGTTTCCTCTCCCCATCGAACCGGGGTGGTCTTATGACGGCAATGCTCTTGCTTTTTGTATTCATGGGAATTTTCGCCGGTTATGCCTCTGCTCGCTTATACAAGATGTTTAAAGGTACAGAATGGAAGAAAATTGCTTTCAGGACTGCGGTCATGTTCCCAGCAACTGTCTCTGCCATTTTCATTGTCTTGAACACTCTAATTTGGGGCCAGAAATCATCTGGAGCTGTGCCATTCGGCACAATGTTTGCCCTGGTCTTTTTATGGTTCGGAATCTCAGTCCCACTCGTATTTGTGGGAGGCTATGTTGGATTCAGGAAGCCAGCACTTGAGGATCCAGTGAAGACAAATAAAATCCCAAGACAGATCCCAGAACAAGCCTGGTACATGAAACCAATTTTCTCGATTCTAATTGGAGGGATCCTCCCATTCGGAGCAGTTTTCATCGAACTATTCTTCATCCTGACTTCGATCTGGCTGAACCAGTTCTACTACATCTTCGGTTTCCTCTTCTTGGTCTTCATCATCCTCATCATCACATGCGCTGAGATCACCATCGTCCTCTGCTACTTCCAGTTGTGCAGCGAAGATTACTTGTGGTGGTGGAGATCATACCTCACATCGGGCTCATCGGCTCTGTACCTCTTCCTCTACGCCACATTCTACTTCTTCACAAAGCTCGAAATCTCAAAGCTGGTGTCGGCCCTCTTATACTTTGGATACATGCTTATTGCATCTTATGCATTCTTTGTTGTCACCGGAACCATTGGCTTCTACGCCTGCTTTTGGTTCACGAGGCTCATCTACTCATCGGTGAAGATCGACTAGACAAATAAACTCAAAACCGGGGCTCGGCAAGGTGTGATATCCCCTCTTCCTCTCCCCTCCTCCCCAGAAGATGCAAACAGATGGTAATATCTCTTCAAGTAGTGTAAGATTTTGCAATTAACTTTGGATTATTGTGCTTTCGAAAATGTATCCTATTTGTGCTCAATTTTGAACCATGACAAAAAGCCGACAAGGTCATATTTTCTTATATTTCTATTTGTTTATTTTTCAAGACTACTTCTACACTGCCATTTTCATGGTTTTACTTACATTTGCAATCGTCTGTTGGATGGGAGTGCACTCCACACAAATCCTTTTTGACCTTCTGCACGCCGCCGTCTGTTTGAATGAATTGAAGAGGACAATAATTAACAGTGTATGTGTGGAAGGCGGTAAAAGGCAATTCACTGTCTCTGCCACTGTTAAACGGACGGTCCTATGACGGAGAGCTAACTTTTATAAGATGGACCCAAAAATTTTGTCGTTGGATGGGGATATCATGGCTGTCCCCGACAGATATGCGATAACAACGCTGCAGTTCTCACGTTGTTGGTGTCACATTTGAGCAGAGATCAAGTCGCATACAACATTCGAACTAGATCGGACTTCTTTCTTAAATTGTCATAAATAGAAATTCCTCCATTTTCTTCAGTTATCTGTTACGGTAAAATTACGTCAACATTTTGTGTTAACTTCTTTATATTAAAAGACAGAAAAGTGCGACTTCTTTATAGAGAGGCTCAGAAAAGTGTGAGAAGAGAAGTAACGGGAGGAAATTTGAAGGGTAGAAAATCCTAATTAAACTGGTACAATTAAGAACCGACCGGGCGCGGATGAACACAACTATTATTCAAAACAAAAATGCGATTTCATTTTGTTAAAATTACTGCTACAATTAAGAACCGCGCGCCGCATCTTCGAATGTCAAAAAGCATGAAGGTAAAAATACAAAATACACAGTTCTGAGGAGGACCTGAGGCGCTACTTCCTTGGGCTAGTGTCCTCCGGGGTGGCAACATTGGCGGAGACCTTGGCAACATCTCCGGCGGTGGCTTCGGGCTTTTTGAGGGTGTACAGGGTGAAGTAGCCGATGGCGCCGACGATGAGGAAGCCGGTAACTGCCATGGTGATAGGGCCAAAGGGGAGACCGCGTCGCTGGTGAAGAACACCGCCGGGGTTATGACCGGGAGGCCTCTGTGCTCCCTCCAGTCCAGCTCTCTTCACTTCCTCCGAACTCATTTTCGTCGTCTCTGCCGTTTTCCTCCAATCTTCATCCCCCGCCATCTCTCTCTCTGCCTTGGTTGTGTTAATGCTATTTTGTATAAATCAGTTGAAACCGTGACTCCAAACATTTGAAGAAGAGGAACTGGACTTCTTGACACGTTTAGAGCGCATGCTCCGTCACTTGACACGTAGACACGTAGTGCGTTCGTGTAACCCTAGCTATTACGACAACTCAACTAGTGCATGTTGCTTGGGTGAAATTTTTTATTGTAACGGAAACACAAGTGCTACATCACGTGATGTAAATGGTGAAAATTTTATTTTTTAAGTTATTAAATTTTTAACACACATAACAGCATTTGTATAATGATACGTGGTGTACTAACTCGTATGCCGGTTACACTCTCGTTGCTTGTACACAACTAAAATCATTATTTTATTTATTTATTAGTATTATATTTCAGCTTTAATGCTATTTCTTGAGTGAAAATAAAATTAGGTTTTGAAGTGTTTTCAAAATTTTCAGAAACCTGTTGGGTCAATTTTGAACCAGAATTCTTTCCAAGAGATTATTCCTATTTGTTTATTTTTCAAGAGTTCTCCATAGAAATTGTTAGAGGTAAGCTGAAAGAGTTCTCACATTCGAATTTCATCAATTGTCAAATTGAATTAGGCTAAAGAGGTCTTAAAGTCAAATTTCATCGACTAATTTGTTAAATTAGATTCGACAGAAAGAAGTTTCATGTTCGAATTTCCGCATCTTAAAGAAAATAGAATACAATTAACATTCTCATATATCTTTCCAAAATGCACTCAAGTTACCACGCGGTTTTTAATGAGCAATTTTAACTAATAAATCGCCTTATTATGTAATCTATAACATATAATTTAGACAAACTCAATATATAAAGAGGTCTGCAACCCTTCGAGGATAGACCTCGGGCTTTGTCTTCACATAAAGGGCATAGTAGCCAAGGACACCGGCGATAACAGCGGCAGTGACGGCCATGGTGGTGGTGCTCATGCCAAGGAAAAAGCCCCTCCTCGCAGCCTCGGGAGGAGGTGACCTCTTTGGTGCGTCTGCCATTTCTTTTCTCTCCAATCTCCAATTCTTGTTCCAGTCTCCCTCTCTCTCTGTATATCTTATATTTCTGTTTGGGGTCTGAGACGGTGAAACCTATCCTTTGTTTCTGCATGCAATATTGCATAGGAGAGGCTTTGTCGACACGTTTTAAGTTGCATGGCACCAAGTGCAGGATTTTTTTTCCTAGTGATCGAAACACGAATGATACACCATGTATTTTTATACAAGTGGTGGGAAATTGTATTTTTTAAGTTATTAACTTTTTAACACACATATCCCACAATTTATATAATGATACGTGGTGTATCACTTCGTGTTCCCGTCACATTGAAAAATTTATCCAAATGCACGCCTCCGTCACTTGACACGTATACGGTTTGTGTAAGGTTTTAGGTATATACGATTTCAAAACTACAGGTTGCAATGTAAAAAAAATATAAAAATTAAAACCTAACTAATCATGAAACTAGTTCATGTGAAAAAAAAAAAAAAAAAAAAAAAAAATCCCCCTTGTCTCCAAACTTTGGTATGACTCTAAACCTTGATGAAATCTCTATTGCGAACCTAAACCCTAATTTTATGTGCCGATAACATTTAATCCATATTCATTGATTTTTCTACAAATTCATCAAATCACTTGATATGGCTTGAATATGACTCACTCTATATTGCTTGCATGTGAACCAAATTAAAATACAATTATGACGAAAATATCATTAAATAGTATTTTCAGATGACTATTTATCATCGTAGTTTTCAAATTTCATATATAGAAATTTATGATTAACTCACAAGCGTCCCGACATGCAAAAAATAATAACTTTCCTTAAGAAAATTAATAAAATCGAGCAAATATTGCATTCACCGAAGTACAAGTACAAGTCTGCAAGTAATTGAATATTTTTTTGCACGAAGCAAGTAATTGAATTAGATTAGCTCCGGAAAGTAGTACCGTACCCCACCTCCTAAAACGACGACGTTTTGAAGCGTTTCGAATCCAGCCAGTGTGCACTGACAGGGCCCAAGCCCTGCAACAAGGTGTTGTAGTCTTTCCATGCTTTTGTGACCGTTGCAAGAAACGTTTTCTGCTCCGCCCTAAACGTTTTCTTTACCGTTGCTTTAACGTTTTCCCTAACCCCACAACGGCTACTTTTTCTCCCCAGACTATATATACATCACAGCTGAGACCCCATAGCCACGACTCCAATTCTCTCTCTCCCTCTCACACACTCAAATTCTTCAAAATCCGACAACACACTTGCAGACACACTCTCTAATGGCTGGCTTTTCATCCTCGAAAGCTCTGTCATACTCCTCTCTTCTCGTGGTCTTTCTCCTCTTCAGCTTCTCCGAAGCCAGAGAGTTCAACATCGGCGGCAAGAATGGCTCATGGGCAGTCCCCTCCTCCGAATCCCAATCCCTCAACAAATGGGCTGAAAGCACCCGCTTTCGCGTCGGCGACACTCTCGGTAAAATCCCCAGTCCAATTCCCATCTGGAATTTTCCTTTTTTTAAGTTTTCCTTTGCACATTGCTAATTTTTTTTTTTTATTTTTTTGTTTTCTGTAAATTTGTTTTCAGTGTGGAAGTATGACAGCGCCAAAGACTCAGTGTTGCGAGTGACGAAAGAAGAATACACAAACTGCAATGCATCGAACCCTATTGAGCAGTACAAGGACAACGAGACCAAGCTCCACCTCGACCAGCCGGGGCCTTACTACTTCATCAGCGGAACCAAGGGACACTGCGAGAAAGGGCAGAAGCTGGTCGTGGTTGTTATGACTCCAAGGAAGCACCTCGGTATCTCTCCCGCTCCTTCTCCGGCTGGGGAGGTTGACGGTCCAGCTGTTGCTCCTACCAGCGGTGCTACAACCTTGCAGGGTGGTGTTCTGACTCTGGTGGCATTGGGAGTTTTTGCTGTATGGTTTTAGAGGAAAGAGGGTGGGGGTATAATTATTTGTTTAATTCTTTATTTTTTTTTCAGAGAGGGGTCTGAGATATTATGTAATTCTATTTCGAATATCGTAATATCAAAGATATCATTTTATACATATAAGCCTCAACAATTTTTATCAAAACCCCCCAGGAGTTCAAGCGACGGAAACAAAAACTTGAAACTGAAACTTGACCTCATTGAAAATTTTGAATCAACGATTTTTCCTTGAAACTAAGAGGTACGAAGAAAAAAGTTCAACATTACGACGAAACAGGACAGTTAAAAATGTCATAGAGATGCACCGGCAAATCATTTCAATTCACCGAGAGCTTTTGGCATTCCTATACTCTGGGCAAGGTTGCTCACTCTATCCTTCATGGCCTGAAGATTGAAACACAAATACCATCAGTTAAAGTAGCCGACTATTATCAATCAGTCCGTAAAAACATAGAAACACAAGAGTTCTCACCATGACACTTTTCTGATGCGCATCTTTGTATGCTTCCGTCACCAATTCAGAGACTTTCTGCATTGTGAAAAAAAAAAAAAAAGGAAAAGAAATCACATCTATCCTAAGGAGAGAAACTCATTCTGGCAAACGGGAAAGGGAAAAATAGTTTTCACGACTTACTTCTGCTCCTAGTTCCATAGCAGCCTCAGTTATCTCAGTGCGTACAGGTTGCTGGTTACCAGAAAGCGTTACCTAGGGGAAAATCAGAGATCAGAGGATTGTCAAATCTGAGAGCAACAGAGACAAGAGTATATATGAAAGTGAAGAGAAGACGAAGACGAAGGTTCCATGTAACTAACAGCTGAGCTCATAAAACTAAAATGCACTGATTGGAAAAACTCAAAGTTATCTGTGTAGGTCAGCAAAAGTTTTGACACTATGACCGTGGTCTTCACATTATCTTGATACTATGAAAGTGAAAGTTAAAATACCATTCAGACACAAGAGAACCAGCTTATATTCCCAAACTGAACAAATATCCAAAGTTGACCTTGTCGCAAGAGTGAATCATTCGTACCTTTATAATCTCACCTTCACAGTAACCATCAAACACTGCCCTGAAAAAGGGAAAAAAAAAAGAAAAGAAAGAATGACGAGATAAATAATTATACCACTGAAAGGATTATCGGTATCAGACGAAATTGGATAAAGCTTTAAGAACATACGCAGCAAGCTCTTTCTGCACACGCACTGCTTCAACTTGTACTACATTTTGAGCTTGCTTAACTGTTTCATACAGATTTTGCATGCTGAAAACTCCTGCCTGCATCAAAAGTGCAGACATAACAGTATATCAAATTGATACTTAAATCAAGGTTTCTATTCTTAGGACTGCTGGACTAGCTCCACGTTGACTAAGACAGACTCGGGATACTGTAACAGAAAACAACATAGGATCGTAGTCACAATTATGCTAGAAACAACATAAAGTCATTATCAGCATATGTTCTAGTAAACCAAAAGTGGCCACAGTTATGATAGACCTCAAGCTTGCAATGTCGCCATTACACAAGACAAATAAACGATGATAACACTATCACTATAGCAACCTTATAGTTCGACTATAATTATAGCTAGGCAACCCCATTTGACGTCCATACCACTGCCCTTCATCCTAAACGAATCCTGCTATCAATTGCGTGATGCAAGATATAATGATCCGTAATAAAACGTTGCTGGACCATCTTCGACTAAAGTACAGTTGACAGCCTAATGTCAAAATCTGTGGGCCTAGGGCTGCATAAAGCTACTTAGCTTACAATTGGAAGGGCTACGAAACCCCGCAACCTAATACTGCATCAAGCATATAAATTTGATCTGGTGTCCCCACATGAAGCATATAAAAGTTAAAATCAGCCATCCCTTTTCATTTTAACAGAGTTTGTATTGACTTGACACACTCAGCAGAGGAATACAAGGGGCAAGAAATAAAATTTCTGAGAAGGATTAACGGGTACAGCAATGCAGCAGATAGCAATTCCAATGGTCAATACAAAGTTGGTCTACCCAAGACAAGTTCCAGAAAAATGGGAATACAAACTTCAAGAGGGAAAATGCTAAACCTTTGAAGCTGCATCGTCACCCTTTTTCCCTCCTCCAAATAAGCCATACACACGGGACGAACGGGGTGTCCTCCCAGTCTTAATACCAGGCCAAGAAACAATTGAAGGACGTGCTGGACGTGAGTTTACTACTTCACCTGTAATCAGAATAAAGCAGTAAGTTTGATTTGTCATCACAAATTACGCAATAACCCCGTCTCACAGCGGAATAGGCAAAAAATTTTTGCATAACAAAACAATGATTAACAGATTGAACATAAATTTCGAAAAAGCGCAAACATTTACGCACACAAATTTTCAATGCCCACAATTTAGTTTGACATCCTAAACAATCTCGTTCAGCTAAGTGGCATCAATTTTCAATGCCCAGAATTCAAATACAATGGTCCAACATTTCCAACAGTAATTTCTCACACTGCCAAAGCAATGCTTTTTCCTCAAGTGTATGATAAAAAGGGGTTAAAATTGGAACAAAAAGAAACCCAATTTCTGTTCTATCTTGTTTCGAAAACGCCATAATTTCTATGCAATTCGAGAAATGTTTGCATACAAAATTGTGCGGAATACTACTGGTATTGAGCCAATACGTTTCGAGAGGGCTTACGGAAAGAGTGGTGGTCCTGGGAGTCAGTGAGGCGGTGGAAGTTGGAAAGCCGGGAGCTTAAAGCACTGGTCGACGACATGACGGACACAGAGAGGGAGGAAGGAGAGGCGAAATAGTGGTGCAATTCAATGCCACTCTCTCTCGCTGTCTCTAGTTTTTCGATACGGTGGATCTCTTCGATACCTACCTCGATGCACCAAACAAAACTTTGGTAATTTTATTTAATTTTTATCTTATATATAATATATAATATATATATTTTTTTGAAAGGGTTTGCGCGATTATCGGATGACCAGTTCCACATGACTTATAGGATTTATTTTTTATTTTTTTTATCTTTTTTGCTTGACCAAGGGACATAATCCCGAAAGAAAAAGAATATTACATATAATTATCACGAGGCAAAAAAACACTAATTTATATCTACAGATGGCAATTTACAACAAAAATAAGAAGCTAGTAACTCCCAAAATGTCTTGTGAAATCACAACAATTTCAGGTTTCACAAAAACAGTTTGCTATTAACTCCGGATTTGTAAAATCGGTTTTGCCCAGTTCTACAAAATTCATCATAAAGTTGGAACCTCTTTTTGGTAAAATTTTCATGCAAACTCAATTCCGGCTACGTTTTAGGTCAGTTCAATATTTATAACTGATTCTTCTATTTTTGAGCTTAAAATTTTAATCAGTTACTTGTGTTAATAAATAATAAGACCGCTTCCAAGTGGCTTAAACATTTTTCTTCATGCAGACACAAGATCTTGCCAAAAAGCCTCAGCAATTGCATTTTTCACAATAACTGTCATACGCTCATACATTCGTACAACTACATTTCTACTTATCAAAAGGTAACAACACAAAAACTTGCACTGTGAAAAAAAGAATGAAAAAGCACTACAGAGAGGATGGACGACGGATCATTCCATAACGAGCAAATCTGGTCTCCGCAATGCAACCCTGTGAACGAGTAGGATAGGAAAGAAGATGGTCAAAAGAAGTTGGCACTTAAATCTCTTCAAAATTGGTATTAAGGAACAAAAGGATTAAGATAATTTACTTTTAAAAGCAGTTCACAACGATTCATATGCGATACCCTAACTGATTCTTTGAGGCATTCCTTTCTAGATACTTTGTGGTTGGCCCGTTTCCTCTGGTAATCCGAACTATTTTAAAGTGTGAGATCGATCCCATACCAAACAATTCGGGATCGGTTTGGTTTCGGTATAAAAATTTTCGGGATTTTCGGTTTGGGTTTTTTTTGGTTTGGTTTCGGTATGGTTTCGGATTTTCGGTATTTTTTTTCCACCCTAGTTAGTCGGGTCAAGGGGGAGTTCTAACTTGTACAGTTAATCATTCCACTATTTACTCAAGGTTGATCATGTAAGCAAACATACCCTTTTAATTTTGTAGTTATGATGATCTGAACAAGAACGACACCGAGGCTGATGCAAGCTTCACGAACTCAACTCCTTCTGGCTTTGGACAGGTGTGTTCCGCGACTGAGACTGTAAGTGTAATGGTCATTGCATGTGTTCGTTCAGTTTTGTGAATGATGTCAATTTGCTGGATTTTTCTTGAATGGTGCTGTATGAGTTGGCTGAGGCTCTCAGTTTCCTCACCCATTGTAAATGGTAATAATCTTTATCTTCTTGTTCTTCCTCGAGTCTTATGATTGTATAAGAAATATCGCATCAGGGGATTTTGATTTGAAGAAGAAGAGGTACCCAATTCATTCTTTTTGCCGAATGGTTCTTTCTCAAATTTTATTATGACACTCGGCAAATGCGTTGCGTAAATTGTTATTATTGTGTGTAATGCATTTTAGCTGTATTTTGGACCGGCTTTGGGTTTTCTGTTGTTGATTGAAATCAAATCTTTGAGAGTATTTTTTTTTTCTTTATTTTGAAGTTGCTTGAGTTTGCATCTCAATACTATACTATACTATACTATACTATACTATACTATACTATAAATGGTTCTATTTGATTGTTTTCTTGATATTAATTATTGGATTCGTAATTTATTGAATGAATGGTTGATTCGATGAGAGAGAGCCTTGGAGCAACGGAAATGTTGTTCACTGGGACCAAAAGGTCATGAGTTTGAGTTGTGGAAACATCATCTTTGCAAAGCAAGATGTTCTCAATCAATGCTCGTTCGTTCCCGCACCCTTTCACAGTCACCGTCTTTCCTATACGAAGTTCTCAATCAATGCTCCTTCACCTTTCATCGGTGCTCCACTTTCCTTGTTTGATTATTAACAAACATCTACCACTATTTTGCATTGATTCGTTTAATTGATGTGTATGTCCTTTTCTTTTAATTTGTTCTCCATTATTGCAGACTACTAAGTTTTGCTTGAGGATCTAAAATTTTTGTTGCAATCGTTCGTATGTATAATTATTGAAGTAACAAAGCTCAGTACCCACGAAGCTCCCAATCAACGCTTCTACACGATTTAGTTTCAGGTTCCTAGGTTTTAGGTTTTTTTTTTTTCAAATTTTTTTATTAATAAATTCAAATTATTTTAAAAATATGGTCCACTTAAGGTGCCATGTAAGATGATATAAAATTGTGGTATAAATAGATGATAAGAATGATATTATTGAAGATTTATATGATACAAAAGAAGAAAGGAAATATAAGAGGTCCCAAGCCAATAATATTTAGGGTTTATATATAGAGGAGGGGTTTGATGTGCTTTTGCTTGGCAAGTAGGGCAATGTGGGGGACCATATATATATATATGCCTTGGTGTATTTTGAAGAATACAAGTTGCACGTTTTGGGTTTGATTGGTGGTGTTTGGGTTACACATTAGAAGATTCTGTCCAGGTTTTATGCTCTCAAAACTCAGACATCTCAACCTCTTCCTCCCTCACGTACACACACTCTGGCCATGAATATAAATTCTGGCTCGTGCTTTTTTCAAGTCCCCAATTAATTATCACAGAGATTCCTAAACCTTTATAAACCAAAATCATATATATGTAGGGTGACGTGACGATCGGGCAGTGTTCGTGCCAACCGTGCCGTCTCCTTCTTTTTCTTAAGGTGTGGTAGAGTGATTTGGCCGGGAACCCAACTGAGCGATCTATCTCAACAGGCAGGTCTGAATCAGACCGTCTGATTTTTCCCTCTCCTTCCTTGATGTTATCTTTTCTTCTGTCATCTAAGCAAACCGTTTATCTTTTTTTTTCTAGGAATTTTATGCATATTTTTTATCTTTAGAGTTTGTGCTTGTTTTTGGGGTATTTTTGTTTTTTTCCATTGGATTATTTTGTTGATGATACGATAATCTTTAGATTTAGTAGTATAATTAACGGTTGTGTTGTAGGGGTATTTTCATGAATGGCGTTAGTATAATTGTTGGATTTATCATCTGCTAGTATAGATGTTAATTTGCTGGTTTTTTCATGAATGGTGTTGTAAGATTTGGATCTGGCTCTCAGTTTCCTCCCTGTTGTCAATTGTAATAACCGTTATCTTCTTATTCTCCTTCGAATCTTATAATTGTAGAATGCCTTTTGGTTTTCGGTGGTGTTGTGTTTGGACCAGTTTTCGATTTTCTGTTGTTGATTGAAATCAAAATCCTTGGGAGTCTGTTTTTTTCTCTCTCTTTATTTTGAAGTTTCTTGAGTTTTCTTCTCTATTCTACAAATTATTCTCTTTGACTGTTTTGTTGATACTAATAATTGGTTTGGTATTCTATTGAATGAATGATTGATTTTATTCATTATTTGACACACATTCCTATCGTTGATCCCACCCGGGACAAGATACAAATGTCGAACAAGGATTGCTATTATTGCATTCAGCTTATGGGGCGAGTTTGCAGCCTCAACATCAGTCAGCTTTTATTTAAGAAGGGATCTACTTCTAAGAGGCCCGAATTCAAAAATGTGTTTGTCAACGCAAATGTTGAATTTCCGGATGGGACTAGTTATCAGGGATTCCAAATTGCATTTTGTTGGGGGTGAGAAGATTGTCAGGCCTGGGATTGTTCCTCACTTTTAGTTGGACCCGAGGTCTTTCAGACATAGCTCTGTATGTCGCCACCCCAACTCACATGTCTTCACCTTTGACCCTACATTCCACACCCTCTATAAGGACAGTAACTTTCCCGATCTTTCTGCTCCCAAGTCCTGCCCTATCGTGGTCACCCTTGGGGATAAAAACAAAGTTTATGTCCTTTCAACAGATGCACTCTTCCTCTTTGCTGGTCATAGTTTTACTGAACCAATTTTCGAGGTTTTTGATTTTGATTTAAAAACCTGGAAACTTCTCCCTCCCCCCCTTTACTCCTGTCGCGCCCCTATCATGTCCCGCTATGCTATTGGCCGCAAGCTGTATCTTAATACCAGCCATTTTTCATGCATTTTTGATGCAGAAAAAGAAGAATGGGACTATGCCATCCCATTGAAGTTTCCCTATCTTATGTGCTCTGTAGAGTACAATGGCTTTCTAATTGCTATGCCCTTATTCGGCGAAGCAGAAGTTGTTGCCTATAACTTGGACTCATTTGGGCTCACCAATTCTGAAAAGCGTCTAGATCAGCTACAGGAAATATTCAAGGATCCCTTTTACAACCCCATAGAGTGCTATCTCACCAGTCTTGACGATCATGGCCGCATGTGCCTCCTTTATTCAGGTTTCTCCTATTCCAGCTCTTCCAAAGAGTTTTGGGGACGTGTAGCGGTGTTTCAAGTATCTGTCTCAAACTCTACGGACAATCCAGTTGTCACTGCAGTTCTAGAGGCTGTCGAAGACTATAACATGCAGGACTTTGTAGTTTGTGATACCAGTATTTACTCAACATTCATCATGTGAGCAAAAGTTCTGACTTTCCTCCCTCTTTAATTTTGGCTTTAACGTTGATCTGCATTTATGTATTTGTTAGCATATTATATACGGCTGTGACCTGCCATTTTTTGTTCAATATACTTGTCCAGTATATGTATGCCTTCTTTCGTGCATTATGGTGTCTTTTGAATTCTAAATGTTTCGTATCCTTTTTGTACATTCCCAGTACTTTAGCCTAGGCGAAGTCGTCATTCCCTGCTGGTCATTTTGTAGGTATGATGATCTGAGCATGGATGATACCGAGGCTGATGCAAGTTTAACGAACTCAACTCTTTCTGGCTTGGATGCTGTTATGTATGAAGAACCGGAAACTACAGTTTCTGAAACAGGCCAGGTACGCAACTGAGTTTTCTTTCATGTACTGTTTGTAGGTTCTGATTCCAGTGAGTTATATAACTTGATAGTTTCTCTCTGACTTGTTCAATTTCTCTGCTCTCCCCTTGGATCTAGATGATGGATCCCTTGATAAGGCTTAAATTAATGTACCCAACTAAGGGTTATATAATATGTATCGAAAGGTATTGTTAAATCCAAAATCGCATGGGATAACCATTTGATCTTTAAGATATGTGGATGACAGGTTCTCTCACATCACCCCGGTGTTTTTGCCTCTGATTGATTGGGGAATAGTATGTGTTTATAGCACGCGAAGGGTTATTGAGGCTCCTGGACTCTGCATTGACTAACGTATAGGTTTTCTTGTTGCAGTTTTGGTAATGCAGTGTCACCGGATAGGCTTTCTTGGCATGGCATGGAACTGAAAAATCATATCTGAACACGTTGAGAACAATAGCTGTATTACTTGGGAATGGGTATTCTACTCTTTAATCTCGATCGATCAAGTCTTATAAATGTACGTAGTAGTAACTTAATTTCATTAGAACTGTTGTATTAACTCAATTTCAACTCACTTGGTGATGAATGGTTGCGTATAAAGCTTAGCGCAGTTTGCTGATTCAATTGTGCAAACATTCTTTCTTTATTCAAGGCACTCTAGTGTTGGATTTGGTCAGTAGCGTAAACAGTAATTTGTTGATCATTTTGCCTGACTAATTCATATTATAATTTATCTGCAACATGACGTTAAGGGAAATCGATAAGCATACAACTTTCAAGCGTGGCTGTAGTTAATAGTTAGAAGTGCATATATTCTGCTTGAGTGGAGAATGCTGCACGTTCCAAGTAGGAGATTCTCGGGTACTTGAATTCTTTCTTCCCTTGTCCTTCATCGTCGTGCAAATCCTCATGATCGAAAATTTCCAAGTGCCCTTTGAATTTTAACTTGCACATGAAGGTGTACCTCGAATATGCAAAAGATAGGAGTGATAAGAAAAGACAGGGATGAGAACGCTTCTTCGGGCAGTTTCCCGTGCCTTTTATTGACCCACAGAGACCAGCATTTCCGAGGAAAGAGTCTATGGTCGGTGAAGAAATGAGTTTGGTCGGCCAAGATAATACTTGCAAGTCGCCTCTTACCATAGTGGTGGAAAGGAGTCGAGCCCTTGCATGACAGCGTATCTAATCAAATAAAATCTATCAAGTTGTTTCTTGTTTGAATTTTGGTCCCAAATGGTCATTTACTGACCAATACTTGACTACCACATGCCTCATTTTGGTCAATTAGGCCAAGCGTTGTAAACTGGAACACTTGCCTTCTCTCTTCTTATCATTTCATTATCTTTATCAGGTTAGCATGTATCCTAGAACGCATGCCCTCCCCCTGCCGCGGGTGGTAAAGTGGACTTTTTAAATTGCTTATGGTTAATAAAAATAGATCATTGGGCACGCGAACCGTGCATATTGACTATGGGTTGACAACTATTGCCAAGAACTAAAATCAGCCAAAGTGTTGCATATAATGTCCCTTCTGGACTTCATTATCATAGACGACTAAGGAAATCAGTATCCCAATCTACCAAGAAGATTCAGTTAACTTTAGCAAATATCATCATTTTGGAAAATCGGCATCAATGGATAAATTATAGGACTTGATAACAAGAAATGGATATGTGAAGGGAGTTAAAACTTTCCTTTTCATTGACAAGGTAGCAAGAGAGTGCCGATACAGATGCAAAAAAAATCAAAGTTGGAGCTTATTTCCCATTCATAATCCAATTGTTCACCATCATGATAACACTCTCTGCGTCAATGAACATATGCCCTCTACGTATGTAAAACACTCTTTGCCATCTTAAGATTCAAACAAGCCAATGAGTCAAAATTTTTGAAATGATCTACTCTCCCATTTTGGTAAATGACCAGGCTATTTACCAGGTGGACAGATAGACACACTCAATCTGCACTCAGACATTTTTATTATTTTACTAACTAGCACTTATATTTTTATTGTGTAAATTTACTAACTTTCAAATCAAGCACAAGGCATTCAAGTTTGGGTTCTCTCCCCAACTGAAACAAAAATGGAAAATGTATATCAAGGCACGGTTCAGCCTTCAAGGAAGGCAACCTGTCACCTGATGACTAAGGCGGAAGCACTTAACTGGTATTCTGCCACCGAATTTCCGATTGATAAAAAGTCAATATACTTGCTCAAGGCTGACTCCGTTTACGAATTCGAAAAGGACATGTATATGGTCTTCACCGACCCAGTAGAAGACACTTTACACACATATGTTGTGAAGAATAAGGGGAATCTTGTAGATCGTGACACTAGAGAGGCCACTAAGGAGATAAAGAAGATTTTGTGGTAATTTAATAGAAATATTATAATTGTTAGTATATAACCAGTATTGTTTATATGTATGTGTTATTTTTGTTAATTTAACAATTTTGTAGGAATGTTGTGAAAGAGCTCAAGTACCTCAAAAAGGAGCACAATCTGGAGCATGGGATTTTGGGTGAGCACTCAATATTTGTAGTATTCCCCTTTTCCCCTTATTCTTCGCAACATATGTGTGTAAAGTGTCTTCTACTGGGTCAGTGAAGGCCATATACATGTCATTTTCGAGTTCGCAAACAGAGTCAGCCTTTAGCAGGTATATTGACTTTTGATCAATCGGGAATTTGGTGGTAGAATACCAGTTAAGTGCTTCTACCTTGGTCATCAGGTGATAGGTTGCCTTTCTTGAACGCTGAACCGTGCCTCGATATACATTTTCCATTTTTGTTTCAGTTGCGGAAAAGAACCCAAACTTGAATGACCCACCCTTGTGCTTGATTTGAAAGTTAGTTAGTAAATAATTAGTAAATTCGCACAATAGCAGTAATAATAAAAATGTAAGTGCCAGTTAGTAAAATAATTAGTAAATTTACACAATAGCAGTAATAATAAAAATGTAAGTGCCACTTAGTAAAATAATTAGTAAATTTACATAATAACAATAATAATAAAAATGTAAATGCTAGTTAGTAAATAATTAGTAAATTCAGTAATAATAAAAATGTAAGTGCCACTTAGAAAAATAATTAGTAAATTTACATAATAACAATAATAATAAAAATGTAAATGCTAGTTAGTAAATAATTAGTAAATTCAGTAATAATAAAAATGTAAGTGCCAGTTCGTAAAATAATTAGTAAATTTACACAATAACAGTAAAAAAAAATGCAAATGTAGACACTTACAAGATAATTCGCCCTCGCCGTTGAGAGGAGCTGGAAGAGAGAGACCTGTGATGCTGCAGAAGTAAAAAAAGGAGGAGGGGGGGTCGCGACATTATCTGTTCTAAAACCCTAAGCTACAGTAACTTAAACGCCCTTCGATTTCAGCATAATTACAAAAAAGCCGTCTGGGTTGGTTGGGTAGTTTTTAAAATTTAGAACGGTAATTTTGTCCGTGGGGTTTTGGACGGATTGGGAGGGTTTAGGTTTGTTGTCATTCGGTGAGGGTTTCGGGGATGGGAGGCCATGCCGCCTCTGAGATGGATAGAGAGAGGGAGAGAGACACCGAGAGACATAGAGAGAGAGAGAGAGACGGAGTGTGAGTAGGAGTGGGAGGTCTTGAACGACAAACCCGATTTTGTTCCAGAGATCTCTTCAACAACAAACCGATTTTGCTCCAGAGCTCTTCAACGACAAAATCGATTCAGCGTCTCACCGTCGCACTCCTTACCAGGACTCGAATCAATGGTAACGTGTCAATTGTATTCATTTTTTTGTCGATTTTAATCATTATTCTGAAAATTAGGGTTTGATCATTATCAATTTGGGTTGTGCAGATTTCGTTTGATCTCTTAATTTGGGTGTGCATATTTCGTTTGAATTAATTTGAGTTGTGTAGAGGAAGCAAATAATTATTTGAATTAATCATATTTCATTTGGATAATTTGGGTTGTGAGGTATAGAATCGAAATACAATTCAGACATTTAAGAATCTCAATAAACAGCTCGATAATCAATGGTTACACCAGGATTATTTTTAACCATTGGTTTGATTCATGCCTTGGAGCTTGAGTAACAAGATCATCAAATTGTTATATTCGTTATCTGTGAGAATAAATACAGATGCGTAACAGTTTCTACTTTTCTTGGGTTTTTATGCATTTTGTGTGTTTGTTTAGTCTTTCCTTGGAGTTGGATGCACTTTGGTTTTGCTATGCAGAGAACCCCCCTGTTTGTGTCCTCTCGAGTTAATGATCAGGTTCGTGGTAAGTATCATCTGTTTAGTTACTTATTTGCTTGATGTTTCTTCGCATATCTATTGAAGGCTTTTCTTAACTAATTTTATGCAATAGATGGCTCATGGAGCTTGCAGCTTAATTTTTTCAAACGAGATTGAATTGATGTTGTAATACCCCATAGATAGATAAGGGAAAGCGGGATGTCACTTCGTTAAATTCTGTGGTTGTAGCTTAAGCCTTCTCTGCTGCCAATGCATTTAATTGCTGGTTTTGAACATTTTTGGGGTTTGTTGGATGGTTGGTTTAGAACATTTTTTTTTTTTATTTATTGGGTTTGTTACATTTTTAGTTGAATTTAAAATTTTGAAATATGTTGGATTCTTGCTAATTTTTTAAGCAGGATGGGTTTTTATTTTTTTTAATTTTTTTTTAAAATTTATTCTTTTTACAAATTTGGAAGATAAGGCAACAGTATAATGCTCCACTGCTTCTGAATAGCTTCCTGATCTAAATGCTTCATTGCTTGCATTCTGTTTTTAGAAGAGCTGTGATATTAGTTCATTGCATTCATATGGAACTTTCATAATTAACTCATGCTCAAAATATCAGCATGGTCATCATACTGATAGCTTACTCAAATGAACAAGAACAGTTAGAACAGTAAGTAATTGCCGTTGACTTATGGCAAGGAGATCAAAGTGCACCCACTCCTGGTTCTGATGGGATCCAATATGATTACCAACTAGAAAACCTTGAAATGTTTACATTAGTTAAAATCATTTGCACTAATTGTACCAGAGAAGTTAAATTGTAAATAATATTGAATCATGAGGAGAAAAAAGCCTGCAGAAAATTTTCATGCTCTTAACAGTATTGTTCTGAATCTACATGGTCATATAAATTTTAAATATTGAGTGGTCCATGAATTTTTGTTAAGGAAATCGGAGATAGGCTATATTATGTGTAAAATTCATGGAAAGACAGTTGTGTTGCTTCGATGCCTATTGCCTGCGATATATTGATATAATTTAATCAGATTGAAATCAGATGTACTGATATAAATTTATGCAAAATGAAATGGGCATGAAGGAGTGTGCTGCCGACTTGGGATTTAACATTGCAGGTTACATTGACTTACCCTAAATTTTTGTTGTTGCACAACAATAACTGTTTGTTTATTAATTGTTTGTATTGTTGTACAGAATGTTTTTGTATTGTTTGTACAATTAAAGGTCTAATGTTTTTCATTAGGTTTTTGATTGGGTTTTTATTATTGGACAACAATATGGTTAATTAGGAGTGTTTCGAAAACCTATTGAAAAACATTATGCCGTCAAATTTGAGCGCTGGTTATTGACGCTCTCCTTTAGTAAATTGACATGACAAATTTACATGCTGATAACGAGATATGTGTATATTTTTTTGGCATTCCACTTCCAAACTTACGTGCTGTGGACGGTCTAAGAAAGTTTTTTTATTTTTTATCTTTTGCAATCACTACGGTGATAACCTAGCTTGCAGGACATGTATTTTGTCACGTTGCATGCAGACAAAATATGTGAACCAGATCAATAAACTCACCCGATAGTGTGTCAAAGGCCGGGCATCCAGACGCGTCATCCCTCTCCATCTGACGTCTTTCCTTCGAAGTTCTCTCACATGGCTCCCATTGGATTCAGTTTGCTTTTGCTGCTGCGGATCTACAGGTAAAGCTTAAATATCCATACAAAGTTTGCATTTTTTAATTGGAATTTGGGCTTTTTAATTCTTTCTCAATTCTACCATAGAGAGAAATATATAAATTTTACTCTGTTGTTAATTCAACTAATGACAGTGTCCCTAAATATAATTCCTTCCCTAATTACAGCAATTATGGCTGCTGTTTTTTAGTTTCGCAAAACTGAATTATGCTGTAAGTGATATAATCCAATTGTAATGGCACTTGCTTTGACTGTGAACAGTGTGGTATTCATCAGGTTCGGCTTCATTTCCGTGCTTAATTCTAGTTGTTAGTCGTTAAGTCTGCAATTAGGTTTTGCCTGTCTATCATACAGTAATACATTTTAGTTTTTTCAATTTTCTATACCTCTAGTTTGGGATGCTATCCGAATAATGTTAATTGCATCGGAGAAATGTTCGAGTGGGGTTTAGGATCGACTTCAGCTGTTGGAAGAGATAAAAGCTCGATAATTGTTGTTTACTATTCTTGATTGAAATTCAGTATAAAGTTTAGTATGCTAGTATGCTTGTTGGCTTTCTCATGCTTATTTCAACTATCTAGACGACGAGAAATGCCAAGTTATGGGGAAATTAACCCAATCCCATTCCACACGTGTTTGCTTGTCGTACTATGGATTAGTGGCTGGATTATCACTAGGTGCCCCCCAAGTAATGAATGCAGGCCTTCCATCATCCGTTGGATTAGGCCCTCATCCGGCAGGCTCAAACTAAATGTTGATGGCGCTTGGAACTCTGTTGAGGCTAAGGGGGTATTGTACTCAGGAACTCGTGGGGAGGGTTCGTGGGTGCTGCTACTTGCGCCTTCCAGGACATCTTCTCCCCGGCACAAATCAAGGTCCTCGCTGTTCGAACTGGGCTTGAGTTGGTGAGTGAAAGAGGATATCAAAATGTTATCTTAGAGAGTGAAACACTTCAGATTACTTATGAAATCCCGTTCTTGGATTTCATTATTATAATTTACGTATTTTGAAGTCGCGGGACATTATATTATTTTTGCGTGAATTTAATTTAAATTAGTTAATTTAGAATTTTAATTACTTAGTTGTAAAGTTTGAAGTTTTGAAAATAATTATTTAAAATCTGTAGACCCTTTGAGGTCACAATTAATATTTTCAAATAGAACTCGATTCTAGGAATGCGTAGGTGAAAACCATTCGTTAAACGAAGTTATAACGAATGAGATATAAACAAGTAAAATGGTTATTTGATTATAATTTAGAAGGCTCTAAATTTACTGGAGCAGTGAGATAGTGCCACGTGTGTGGCCAAGATGGAGGGATGAGAGGAGAAAGGAGGGAAATGGGAGAAGTGGACGGAGGAGAGAAGAAAGAAATGAGAGAAAGGAGGAGAGGTGCCCAATGAGAGAAGGAGAGAGAAGAAAAAAAAAGGAAAGGGAAATACCGAAATGGGGCGATCAGGTCGCCCGACTCGGAGCGTAACCCGATTCCTAAATCGTGCTAGTCTTCGATTTTCTAATGACGGCGACCATCGCCAGCACCCCCAAACGACAGCTTGTAATCCCAGGTTCATTACCCACCTAAATTTCAATCCGATTGAATCCCCTAGACGGTGAGTTGAGGCCACGATTTTCCTAGGGTTGCCGTGGCTTTCCAGCCACTATCCGACGAATCCAATGAACGGCGGCTTCCATGACCACTTGGATTGGGTTCCCCTCGTCACCAGTTTCAAGTACCATATCTCAGACCGTCCATCAGACGTCGAACGACGTCGCACAGTGGATGCGCCGTTCACAGTATTATGAGAGATTTCCGGCGATTTCATAGACATTTGTCCATTTCCAGGTGTCGAATCAGGTATGAAAATTCTCCCCCCTAGTCTTCTCCTACCTGCTGGTGAAATTTGGTAATTTTTGGAATTAGACATTTTTTCCCGCAAGTTGGGGCGGCGGGTGGGCTGAGACATCACTTGGCCTTCCTAGGCTAAATTTAATGGTCCAATTCTATATTTGACATCTAATTGACAAAATTATATTGTTTAAGTATATTTTCGTTGAAGTCCGTCACTTGGTTATTCTGACAATCGATAATATGATCGTTGGATTGACATCAAACTTTAGGGCGTTATAGTATGTAATATTTAAGGACATTAGGACCTTACGGATTAGGAATCGGACTATGGATCTTCCTAAATTGAATTTTTAATTTGTAAAACTAAACGTTGACCACCAATAAATTTTAGCGATTTGCGGAGATCCGACCGTTGGGTCATTTTGAAATTTTAGGATATTGTTCTAGAAGATTAATGAGACTCTTGGGAAGTTACAGATTAGAAATCTGATCGGCGGATTGTGGACTCTACCGTTGATTGAGAGTTATCTTTTGGTCAACATGTTTCGAATCGTTTTTAAATACTAAATTCGTATTACTAGAGACTAGTGAAGTCTAGTGAGTCTACGTTGGTTAGTGAGTGACTAATATATGTGATTTTTATTGAATTGTTATTTTTATATTTAGCCATCGATCTATGTTTATTAATTGTGATTTTGATTGTGGATTGGAAACATCTATGAAATGTGATTTGAAGTACATATTTGAAATGTGGTTTGTTTTGCATGATTGGTATGATGTGATGAAATGTGGGGGTTAGTAGTGGACTGTTAACCCATTGTCATGGGGTTTGTTGCTTTGAAGCTTGTTTCATATCTCGTTTTGTTGTTTCATTTCTCGTTTCGTTGAGCCGTTCTAAATTGAGTAACTTGATTCATGTTTTGTTTCTTCGAGCCGTTGTTTTGTATTTTTGGATTTCCACTCGGTTCCGTTGAGTGGTCCGAAACTGGGTTTTGCTAGGGTTCTGTTAAGTGGTCTGGAATACTTCATGCTCCGCAATTCCGTTGAGTGGTCTGGAATTGTATCCAGCTTGGATTTCGTTGAGTTGTCCAATATCCATTGTACTCCGTAATTCCATTAAGCGGTCCAGAATCGTATCCACTCGGATTCTGTTGAGAGGTCTGGAATCCCTTCTACTCTGCGATTCCGTTGACTGGTCCAAAATCATATCCTGGTTTAGATTTCGATGAGTGGTCTGGAATCTCGCTTGGTATTTTGGTTCCATTGAGTGGTATGAAACCCGATATTGTTGGATTTCGTTGAATGGTCCAAAATCACATCATTTGACTTGTTGGTTCTTTGGATTCGATTTATTTGAGAAACTTCAGAGATGTAGGCTTCGACCAAACTTGTCACTCTAGCCCTGCATTTTGGTGTGTTGTATGTGTTATTGATTGATGTGATTGTGGAATGGTGTTGGAAATCACATTCACATGTGTGTGAATGGCAAGATGACAACTCTTGTTTGACTTATGGTTGATATGAAGCATGGTACTCTTTGTTTTCTGCTAGAAAGTGTTTTACAAAAAGTTCAGAGTTTAACAAATGGTGAACTACGAATGGCTTAATTCTTGTTTAGGGTAAGAGGTTAGATGCAACATAAAGTATACAAAAAATTACTATGCAATTCGAATCTTGAGTTGTATTTTGCCCATATCCCGAAGGCAAGGTATGTTAGATATACGGTTATATGGTGACGTCACGTGTTGATCCTGGACGTATGTCGGGATCGGGGCGTGACATTACTTTTGCATTAGTTGTACCTTTTGTGGATTTGTCTTTCATTGGACCAATCATTGAGGATGCGAAATTCCTAGTGCGAATGATCGCTGAAGTTTCTGTTTCCCATGTTCGTCGTCAAGCAAAATTCAGTTGCCCATCGACTTGCTACGTTCGCCCTTCACTCGGGGGGTGTGAGTACTTACTTTGATGAACCTCCTATTATCATTTGTGATACACTTGAGGAGGACCTCTCCATACCATGTATTCCTTAGTTTGTCAAATTTTTGAAATGAAATGAAATATCGTCTTTTTTCTCAAAAGGTAACAACACACTGAAAAAACTAAAGCAGCAATAAACCAAGGAAACAATATGCTATGCCCACAATAGATTGAGGCATACATTAATCGTGAAGTCAACTGTGGCTGCCATCAATCAAAACAACAATAATTTTCAAGAATAAACTGAGGCAACCATTAACCGAAGCAACCATTAATTCTCACATTGTGATTCATAAACTAAATAAATAGAAAGACATCTACGAAACCTCTCTGAAAAATGGAAACACCATGCATGAATAAATCTACAAATTAACAACGATTCTACAATTGCAAAAACCATTGATTCTAGAATAACAAATTCCATTTGCAGCTTACTTTATATATTCTACATTATGTATACCCTTCTCCAGGACAACACTGTATATGTTATCCATTTATCTGCTGTTACTCTCAATTACACTTCATAGATTCCTCATTTGCTTTACAACACTCTATACGTTGCATTCTTTACAGAATATGTAATTCCTTCCTATATAGTTCCTTCATGAAATTAATTAAATTCTACTAAAGCAGCTAAACGTATTGACATCAGTTGTTGATTGCTGGTGGAGAACAGTAGAGGGAGATGCTCCATAAGAGTATAATTGGAATGGATACAAAAGGTCCTTTTTTTTTTTTTTTTTTTTCCAGATAGTGCACGAGCCTTAGGTGGAGGGACATGTCTGTTTTATATAAATACGTTTTTTTTTCACTTGCATAATCTTTTTCCTCTTAGTGGGCATATAGACAATGCGTGTTGTTAATTGTTTATCCCGTCACATACCATTTCTATCACCCAAATAATACTTGGATACTCCCTTATGCGGTCCAATAATATTAGTACACCCGTCACTTGCCATCTCCATAACCAAACCCATATTCTTTCTCCCCTTCTTGCCTGTTTGCAGAATCCATCTCTATTCCTTCACTTCTCCGGTGACGCACCCTTATTCTTCACTTATCCGGTGATCCCACCCCAATCCCGCACTTCTCACCACAAAATCAAATGATAATAGTCAGAAATATCTCCGAAAGGCGTCATACATAATGGATGCTAGCATACTTCCATATATTTTAATGACCCAATTCGGTGCACTAGCATCCATTATCTATGATGTCTTTTGGAGATATTTTTTACTATTATCATTTGATTCTGTGATGAGAAGTGTGGGATTAGGGTGGGTCACAGGAGAAGAGAACAATTAGGAGTGGGATCGCCGGAGATGAGAGAGATTGGAGGGGGGTCGCGTGAGAGGATGGGCTGCTCTGGATCCATGAGAGATGGGTTTTTTTTTTTTTTTTTTTTTTTTTTTCTTTTTTTGGTGTGAGAGATGGTTGACAGTGTTAACACTGGCAACTATTATATATAACTAATAAAAAAAAACCTAAAGAATTAAATAAAAATAAAAACTGATTTTCGCCTCCTCCAGTTGACACTCTCAATCCCTTCAACTTCTTCCTCCGACTCCTCGTCCTCACCGTCGTCGTCAAAGCCCCCGATTCTCTATCTTAAAGTCTTCCGCCTCCTCCAGCAGACCCACGAAAGAATTTGATTAATAATTGATCAAATTAGTTGGAATTTGATTAATATAGGAAGAGGCAATATGATCCTTGGCCTTCTGTCTCTCTGTGGCAGCAACAACCATGGCTGGTGAGAAGGACCAACAGCAACTTAAATGGGAGCATCGTCGTCGTCGTCAAAATACAAATTTCGAGGAGGTCTGTTCGTGGAAGGCGGTGTTTTATCCGATTGGTCACCCCTCAAACCGCTCAGCGAGGTCGTTCCTATATCTCTATCCATCGATTGTAGTTTGCTAATTTTCTGTTCGGTTTCCGAGCAAATAAGGGAAACCAAGTTTAAAGTGGAATCCAATCAAACTGAATCGGAGTCGACAAATCGAATCGTCTTGCCTCCGATTCAAATAGTCGATGACTGAAATCCGCTTGAATAAGAGCTATTCTTTTTCCGTTGACGAGTTTGGAGAGACGGGTGAGAGAGAAGGCTCATCGGCAACGACGATGGGAAAAGCGGTTGCCGCTGAGTTGTGCTGGGGATGGGAGCGCGTCTGTTTTTTTTTATTATTTTTTTTTTATCTTTCCAACAAATAATAATAAAACAGTGTTGAGGTCGATGAGTTTTGGTTAAACTAGTAATATGCTCGCGTGATGCTGCGGAACTTGAATACACCAGTCTTAAATATATGAATAAGACACATTTAACCTGAAAAACTTTCAACATAATCATGAACGAACAAAAAAGATAGATCTAGGAAATTATAAAAAGCATTGTAACCATAGATCCATGAAATTATAAAAATCCATCAGTCAAAAGACAATATAATAGTTGTAGGAAGGTGAGTATGCAACCAAGAATCTAAGATATACTTGACTTGCAATTCCATTATAATTTCACACCAAAAAAAAAGGATCAAATTTTAATTGAAACATCAAACTAAACAATCTCATATGTTACAGATTGGAATGACTAAATAAAGAATATATCGATATGATTTTCAACCTAACTATAAAAAAAAAGCTTTACAACAGCGCAATCAACATTATTTGAACTCAACTAAAAAGAAATTGATTGCATGTTATAAATTCCATAGGTAATTGAATGGTGGCCCAACCCCTACGGAATGTTTTTTAATCGATTTGGTAGTTAACACTGGCCAAATGCACAATACAAATCTTAGAAACTATTCCAAAGAAGTTAGAGCAAAAATTACCTCTAATCTTTGTTTCTCTTGTACTTTGGTATTGCGGGGTTGACTTGTAAACGGTAAATGAAGTCCTGAAAACCAAAGAATAAAAAGCCTTTTTTTCAGTTAACTAAAAAAAGCACACCGTAAACGGAATGATCACCATAAGGGTCGCCAACTTGTCCATGTCCTCCGGCCTCTCCCAGCAGTTGTGATCACCAAAAGGGTCGCCAACTTGGACAAAGACAACCCCAGGAATGCTAGTGGCTTTTAGGAAGTAGTCGGTTGCCATCGAATCGCGTCGAGGGTATGCTGCAGGTCCGAGCTCATGTTGTCGCCGGCATCATAGTAACCTCCTACTAAATCTACCTGATCATACAAAAAATAAATGGTTAGTCCATCACACAAAAAAGCCCTTGATAGCTAAAAACGTCAGGAAAGCCATTCCACCAATTGCTACAGAAATGGATTAAATAACCAAAATTACTAATTGTGAGGTCATAATTAAGTTCATAATTAACATTCAATTTAATCGCACTAATTGGTATAAAAACTAATCAACCACCGCCAAATAAAAACGGAAAAAAATTGGGGCGAATTCACATGTTTAATAAAGGGAAAATGTGAAGCAATGCAAGTTCTTTTTCTCCAGAAATGTAAGTCACATTTGTCAAATACTTTTTCTCCTGTAAGTACGTAATAGCGTACCGTTTCAACATTTTTCACATTAGCGTGTGATTACTGAGATATATACCATGAAATCTTGCCAAATTTTCATTCTTTAACCATTCTGGCACATGAAAAGGCAAAGAGGAAACTTTGACGAAAGCAACTTCAAATTTTTTTTCCTAATCATGATTTGGGTAATAAATAAGAATCTGTAAAATCTAATTGGCAATATCATGTTCTATCCAAATTCAAAGAGATCGAGCGGAGAGACTTACGCCAATCTCCAAGCCGTCGCGACAAACCAGCTGCAGAGCACAGATTTAACAAACAAAAACCATCAGCGGCCATTTCTGTTGAAATTACATCAAATTAATATGATTTAACATAAAAATGCGATTTTTCTAATCATGTCAGTGGATTTAACTACGAATTTACTAACGAACCTTCACCAACGCTGTTCCGAGATAAACCACAGCTGCCTTGACGGAAGTACCAAGCGTATCGTACTCCGATCTGCACAATTAAATCGCACGATCGAGTTAGGGTTTTGATTTGGGGAAGAAGACGAAGTGAATTGGGTGTGAATTGTGAGAGCGTAAAAGATCCGAACGAAGAAAAACAGAGTAGGAGGGGTGCACAGCGGCGTGGCGGAGTAGTAGACGGCGTGAGGGCCGAACGTCAGAATGGCGCAGTTGAAGAAGTGAAACACCGTCATTTCGCTCCGTCTTCTTCTTCCTCCTCTCTATCAGAAGGTGAAGATGGTGAGGGTTGAGAGAGATGGAGAGTCTGAAAGAAAGTGAAAGAGAAAGGGTTAGAGAAGGGTTGAGTATGAAGTTAGAGAGAGGTTGAGTGTGACAGAGGAGACGAGGAGTTGGGACGGCGTTGAGTTTTGGTTAAACTAGAAAATGTGTCCGCGCGTTGCTGCGGGACTTGAATGTATCACCTTGAACTGCATGAATAAGATACATTTTACCTGAACAAATTCAACACAATCATAAATGAAGAAAGGGATAGATGAGTGAATGAGGTTAGTAAGATATGCAGCTTCGTTTTTATATACATTCAACTGAGCTGACATGAAGAGACATTGTACCATGAACAGGACGAAACTCAACGTTTTGGTTCCCTGATAAACAGAAGTAACAGACAGTTCACACAAATCTTGCCCTTGTAGTCAATGTGGCAAAATATATATCATGTAGATTAGGCAACATAAAAACTATTTCGTTCTTATTCTAGCATCTAAGTTTTCAAGCACAAACGTGCAAAGCAAAAAACATGCAGGACGCCTGTTACCGTAAGAAACAGAAGTAACATGCAGTCCACACATATTTTGCATTGCAATTAAGATCGAGTTTCGTTCTTGTTCAAGCAGCTAAGTCTTGAAGCAAAAATGTTGAAAGCCAAAAACATGTAGAACGCCCTGCAGCAGTCGTTCTTGTTCAAGCAGCAAAGTCTTCCGCACTATAGCAAAGAAAATAAATCATAGTTTAAAAGAATATCACACGATGGTCCTATTTAGAATCACAATTTACTCCCCAATTTCCACCTAACTCCGAACAAACAACATTGATAAATCTTTATCAACACCTTTAACAAAACAGATCACAGCGAAAAGAAAAAAAAAGTTCCTATGCAAACAAATTCTTCTGGATGTCCAACTTAACCCATCTATGAGAAGGCAAGCAATCGGACGTGCATTTAGACCAAGGAAAATAAATTATACAACGAAAAACATCAACCGATTCTCTAGAAGAGAACACACACACATGCCAACATATTATTCACCAGATTCTAAGCTTTCATTTTCGTTCTATCCCTTTCGTTATCTAAACTTATAATTATCAAAATTATCTAAACTTATAATTATCAAAACAGCAATAGAATAATAGAGCAACCTTCAATCATTTATCAAAACTGAATTAATTAAACTTCTGCTCAGCACTCCGTTAATTTTAATTGCAACTCTCGTTCTAAGAATTAAAAATTTTGCATTTGAATAATCAAACGC
Source organism: Pyrus communis (assembly GCF_041283825.1). Taxonomy (NCBI): domain Eukaryota; kingdom Viridiplantae; phylum Streptophyta; class Magnoliopsida; order Rosales; family Rosaceae; genus Pyrus; species Pyrus communis. The sequence continues at coordinate 40,761,292 of NC_142579.1, read as the reverse complement.
ACTTACACATTACATTCCTTTTATTGGTTCTTGACACAATACATTTTAGGATTCAATATTACAATAATATCACTGAAACATGAATCGCAATAGATATAGAAACCAAACTTGCACATAACAACAAAAAACGTTTACCTATCCAACATTTCAACATATGGTTTTGGCAGGTATAACATTTCAACATAAGCATGATATAGAAAGATAGAAATCCACATGTCACTTTGTTTTTTCAGAACCAACAAAAAGGGCAACTATAAGAGAATGTAACCAATTTTAAACAGTAAATCAGTCTCCCAATAAAGGAGAACATAAGCATGACATACAAAGATCGAAAGGCAGACTTAATTTGGTTTCCTCAAAAGCAACGAAAGGGAGGCTGAATCAGATCAAATTAAACAAAGTGAAAACCGGATAGACAAAGATTAGAAATTTGCTTGCATCTCTATCATATCCCACATTTCCTTTACAAAATAAACAATCATGAATACAAAGCACATGAAAATTAGCAAACCAAAAAAAACAAAGATAAACGCACAAATTTCCAAAGAAATTGAAATTGTGTCATGAAAATTAACTAACGAATCATATTGAGACATCTTTGCTTGGTGCTTGGCAATGCTCTAACTCGCTATGGGGTTTTAAATTATTCTATCCAGGTACAATGATGGGGATGCACTGCCAGCTGATGACCAGTCATTTATACTTGATAATGTTCTCAATTACCCTCCGGATAAAGTTGTTAAAATGTGTTCTGGAATCGGTCATCTCACAGTATGCTTATCTACCCTGTTTTTGCTTAACTGCGTTTTATTTAGAATTATGTTCAGCGCACTTTTGATGCATTATGCTTGGAATTTGTGACTGATTTTATTGTTATATTGGTTATTGTACTGTTCATTTCATTGTAGGGCAGACAGGAAACATTAAAATAGTAATGAAGCTCAGAATATTCGCTAAACACCAAAACCCACATCACATGCCCTCTACCCAACAAAGATAAATTAAAAACTACAATACAATGCTGAAAATCTAAAGTAGCCAGAAACCAAAAGATCTTAGTGACAACTTGCACGAACATTACAAAAATGCAGGACTCAAAACACACTAAAACGTCTAGAAACTCGAAGTTATCGCTATTTGGTTATGAAGATAGATATATATCACTAGGAAACCCAAAAATGGCCAGGATTTGCCAAAATTTGTAAATCAAACACATATGCATCAACTCCTTTTCCTCTGTTAGTCTGTTATCATCTCACACGCCTCATTATTTGAGACTGGATCAATTCGATCACAGCCAAACTGCCAGTATTAAACTTAAGGAAATACCGATCAAATGATCTAAACATTGTGCATTACAGATCCAAATCAATAGTGGTAATAAATAAGATAATTTCAGTTGTTATTTGCAATTAAAATTGAACAATGCTTATTCCCAAGGAATATCTGACAATGATTGCAGCAATCAAACAGACATTAATTATTAGCTATGTATTTGCTTAACAAACAGTAGCTGAAATTGCTATGTATTTTTCAATGGGGAATTTAAAAACCAATCCCAATTTGTCATTGCTCAAACAAATTGGAATTTCAGAACCAATCTCAATGATCAAATTAACGAAATATTTCTTAAGCTAATTTAGAAAGGCAAATTGCAAGATTTTGAAGGAATTTGAAAAATGAGGGAGAAAAAACCAAATGAGAAGGTTGTGCCTTATCTCCCTCACAAAATCAATCGCACAAAAACCATAGCTTTTGATGGAATTTCAAAACCAAACAAATCTCAAAGATAAAGTTGTCATGTAAACATATCTAACACATATTTCTCAATTATTAACACTACTCTTTCTCAATTATTAAAAACATAAAGATCAAAGTCAATTGGGTGTATAATTATATACCTCATCATGCCAAGCAAAGCAACCAACTTCTACCTCCAACGACCCAAAATTCTAAAAATTCCAAAAAATTTAATTTAAAAAAAAAACATAAGAAAGATAAAACCCAGCATAAGAGAAATCTACAAACCGGATGCCAGATCATCAAAAGATTAAAAACCACTCAGAATCAATTAGCATTTGAGTCTAAATATGAGAATTTGTGAATTTGTACCATAGGATAGTTAACAGGATACTATCATATCAAAACCAACGCTGAATAAAATCAAGCAATGAGATTGCGATGATATAACGTCATTTCCTTAAAGCTTCATATACTAACCTAAAAAAGAAAATATGGGAAGAATAGACTGCCTCCATTGGCCCTCAAAGTCTCCTAACCACCAAACCACCCGTCTAGATGCATTTGCCTGTTCTTTCCCACAATTCTTAGAGATCAAATAGAACCCTCGGATTGACTGGGGACAATATGGAAATCCTTTTTGAAGCCGTAATACAGGAAGACATGAATAATTTTGACAGAAAGACACACAAATTGTTGAGGGAGGATGTAAAGCTTCTGCACGGAAGGTTTCTACTCTTGTACATCTAAAAAAATTAAATGAAGCAAGAGAAATTCAACAAAAAAACTTGATAACCCTTGCCCAAAAGAACTCACTAAATTCAAAGCATACCATCTACACTGAGTCATTAACATACATTGCTCAGTTAGGACTCTGTTATACTTATCATCCTTGATCAATGTAATCATATATTTCATAGCTACACTCCCCATTGACATACACTAACATAGCATCTACTTTTTTGCTGACTTTATTTGCTCAGTTAAGCAATAGCCAACATACACAATCTGACAATCATAGCAGCTACAGCAATCATCCATAAATGGGCAGAAATACAAATACTATTATATTGGGGTTTGGAACAAATAAACCAATCATCCAATTCGAATGTTGTTTGGAACAAATACACTAACCATTCAATTGAAATGGCATTTGGCACAAATACATTTTTCCATTAATTGGATATTCAATTAACTGGGATTAAAAAATGATTACCAAACAAAAGCCAATTTTCTAAAGAAAATTATTGTTTTATACCTGCCAATTCCAAAGGCTTGTATAAGCCCAAAATTGAGGGATGGTGACATCTCCAATTTGGAGTTGAGGATCTGCATTTCCTGCAATTCCATAGTGTACAACAGCTTTCACCTTGAATAGGGTTTGTAGTAATTGAGTTGAGATGCCTGCATTGAGCTTTTCACAGGTTTCTACATCAATTTTTTTCCAGCAAGTTTCTACAGAAAATACTTCAATAATATTGAATGATACGGGAAATAAATGGTTAAGATTTACACTAAAAGATTTAATAATTGTCGAATCTAACGGATAATACACTTGTAGTATTGAAGCCAGACACTGTGTCTACATCATTTATTAAATACATTATCTATGATATGCACTGACCAACGAAATTAATCAAAGTAAAACAGATGGTCATCTGCATAATTAAACATACCATGCTCAATCCAGTCATAACAATTATAACCTTTTTGTCTTCCAATCGTCCAATTCGAAACCTTATTCCTGTCAAATTGAGTATGTAGAATTTGGTCTAAAGTTATTTTTCTTTGAATTACAATATTCTATGTATTTATAAATTTCAGAGCAGAACGTGCAAAGGCAAGAAAAGCAGCAACAACAACAAAACTCATATATACCATGACGTATAAAGATAAACATTTTAGCAAATGATACTGATTTCCGCATACTCATTATTCTCCATATACACGTGTTTATTTGGGTCATTTGAATTGAATAAAAAAAATATAAAAAAATAAAAAGACAAAAATTCAACAAAGGTGCAGAATAAGAAAATAGTGTGAGAAATCAGTTTCTTTTAGGAAATATATGTACATATCACTCAAAGAACACCCATGTAATTATACAAACTTAATGAATATATATATATATATATATATAATTTTATGCTTACCAACAAAATCCAAATACGGTAGCCTCTGATCAGCCACAAAGCTTGTAGATTGAGGCTATAACCAGAGATATCTTTGAAAAAGGCAGATCAGATTCATGAGGAAATAAAAACTTTATGTTCAAATACGAAAAGCAAATCAAGAAACGCAAAAACTTGAGAACTAATCGAAACCCAATAGAGAAAAATGAAAATCCAGAGAAACCCACTAACCTGTTCGAAGAGTGACAACCATGCAAACATTCCCCATTTTGACAGGAAGAATAGCAGAGTGTGACATAACCATTCTGAAAACTATAGTAGCAGGTTTCCAAATCATTGAAGATAATAAATGAATGGCTAGACATTGAGAATCGTTTTCTTCATTAATTAAACAATAGAATGTGTACAGGGCATAAGTCAAGTTTGCTAATATAAATATCCTCATTATAAATATCACTAAAGCGTGCACATACATTGTGAGGTTTGCCAATATTTTCAGCTATTTCCAAGTGTGTGCTGGTTTGTTTTTTTCCTTTCAAATATGCAGTTCTTTTCATTTGAGTCTAGATGTTAATATTTCTACGATTCAAGTGCCGTTTTATTTCTTCACTTGGAAAAAGAACTAAGCCTTTTAAAGTGGTCGTGGTGAAAAGTAACTGGATACCATTGTATAATTTCTTGACTCACTGCACATTTTGTACCTAAAATTTCCACTTGATTATGTTTTAGCCTCTACCTATTCTCTTCCTTAATTTGGTTTTGCCTAACCAAAGTCTTTTCCTATTTAAGGACGCGTGCCCTATGTTATTTCGTTCTCCACTGCATTCTTATCTTGCTAAAATTTATAACATCAAACCATCAGAATCTCAACCCTTAATCAGTTTTACCCGCCACACAATAAATCAGAATCCTCAAGCCAACAACTTACATTTGATTCAGGTGGTAAAGTGACTTGTGCATATACTTCATTAGTGTCTGGTTCAGCCTATAATTCAGCCGAAAGAAACATATTATTCCGTCGCAAAGCCCAATAACTTGAGTACAAAAGAACCAGCTAAACAATTAAATCCAGAATTCTTAGTTTTCTTTATAAGAGCATCCACCACACTACCTTCAATGATACATTGACAACCCGACAAAGAATCTTCGATGCAAGATTATACACTGGCATCTGCTGATTAGTCGATGCCTCCACCTATTTTTGAAACCAGAAAATCCAATTGACAATTAGTGATAAAACCCAGAAACACAACCTAATATGCATCAGCTACAAAAACCCAAATAAATAAATAAATAAAAGACTCAAATTTCTATGTAAAAGCAAACATATTTTGACCCCAAAACAAAGATGTCATAGATGGAGGAAGAGAGAAGCGACAAAAAGGGAGAGATACTAACTCAACCCCACTATCTCTCTGCAGCCGACACACTCATTCCCTCAACCCTACCCTCAAATCTTGTACCCAATCAACTCTCTTTCTGTCCCCCTAATTGTGCACCCGCCGTCACCTTCTCTCTGCAACCAACCCCCTCCCCTATCTCCCCCAAATCACACCCCCACTCTCTGCAGCCAACCCCCTCTCATCTCTCCCCCATATCACACCCCCACCCCGTGAAGGCACTGACACCAGACCACCTCCCTAGAAACCGGCCCTAAAAACCCATACCCATACCTCCCTTACATGTTACCTTTCTCAAAGCAAAAAGTGTTATATATGATAGTACTCACCCCAATCTGGTTAATGACATTCACCGCATAACGCTCACCAGTAAGTATAGTCTCGCTCTTTGAGAAAGGCCTGAGGTCAAAATTGGCAACAACAAATTAACAAAGCCAAATGAAAGAATAAATCTACAGTCACCACAAATATTTTCTAAAATGGAAGATAGACCAGAGTCAAACAGGAAAAGGATAGCAGACACAGTGAGCTTTGTCTCAGTTTGAAAAGAAAATTGGGTAGTTTCAGGAGCAAAATATTTCATTTGTGTAGAACTATAACAGCATCTGAGAGCTAGGAAGTTATCACCCAATAAATTTTGTTATACCAAAGATTCAGAAAATGGGATTAGGTATGGTGGTACCCTTTCTCTTCACATTTATAATATACGGAGTATAGTGAAGGGGGAAAGCCATACCTTCCTATGAATGAATTTAAAAAAGGGGATTTTCTTGCATTTTTAGGACCAAAAACAAAGCAGCTAACATTTCTTTTCGTTTTTTTCCTTTTACGATCTACTGATCTTTTTCTAGTAACATGGATAGCTGAAGCAGGACTGCCATTGTATCCAACATATATCAAATTCGCCAAACTTCGGTTTGGATTTAACAGTGTCACGAGGGCCCACTGGAATCACAGAAAAACAAAGATATAATTACAATTTACAATTGGCTAAGGAGATTCTTTAAACAAAGAAATAAGGGAAACATAAATATCATCCAAAATAAATGGAAAAAAAAATTCATGAAGAGCATATGTAAGCTAATTTAAACAGGGTAGCAATGAAAACGAAGATACCTCAGACAAAAATGCATTAAGAGGTAAATTCCCAGATGTCGTTCTCCCTACAGCATCCTTATAAGGAGCTTCACTCCAAGGACTGAAATTTCGGTAAACAGCATATTAAAAATCTATTTTTGGAGAATAAAAAGAAACCATGATGGGAACATACATTATTTTATCCACAAATAACAAAAGGGTAAAAGGAACATACATTATTTTACCCTCACCAGTCAGATCCAAGTCAATCCATACCAGGGGCATTTTGTACTCTTCTGGAGGTATCTCCGTAATTTGCTTACTCTGCTTCTCATTTACCAGCTACGACTCATTTCCACATAAAAATAGAAAATCTGGATAACAGCAACTAACACCAAATCCGAATAATGCACAAACCCTAAACCCTGGATTAACATAAATTACATAAATCATGTGAAAATACAGAAATTACAACTTGAATACCAGAGACAGACCTGAAGAGGGGAAGACTGACTTGAAGCTGCTTGACAACTTGTGACCTGGTGACGTACCTAGCGGCATTTCCTTCCTTCTTCTTTCCCTGCAAATTTGACGGACAATCAACGGGAAGTGTGAGAAAATGGTGAAATTAAATATTGGAAATTGTTCTTTTAATACTGATGTATATAGGAAAGCTTATCGGAGAAGGAGGAGGTGACCTAGAACTCACCGCAGGCCTATAATGCTTATGCTTCACCGGGGCCTCGATTTGCAGATAGAAGCTCGGCCCGATCGTAACGAAGCACAGCCTCTCTGCCCTTTGAAATCTGAAATCCCCACCCAAAAAACCACGCACGGGCCTTCCTAATGCGAACGGTGGAGTAAGACGACATAGGCGAGAGAAGGGATCAGCGAGGGATCTGAGGGAAATTACAAAGTGAGAAAATTTTTCTTGAGATTTTTATTGTGTCATTTGAGTAGCTAAAAGAGGACTATAATAGTCAAATATAGTGAAAGAATAATTAAGGGCAAGCTGATTGTATGATTAAAGAAATCTCAAACCTTCCATAAAAAAATCAAAGCGAAAACCAGAGAAGTGTGAGGATAGGAAGAGATTGATACCTTACCGGACGTTGGGGGTAGCCCAAGTTGACTGAAATCGACGAAACCTTGCTCGACCTCTCTCTCTCTCTCTGTCCACATGAGAAAACCACATCACCCAAAAGGTCAGAGATTTCCAAAACCAAAAGGAAATTAAGAGAGAGAAACGGAGGGGGGAGAGAGAGAGAGAGATAGGAGTACCGTTAGTTAAAGCGTGGACGGCTTCGGTTCTCCGACCAATGTAATCCCTGAAGATCTCTTCCGCCTGCCGACTCGAGTCCATCTCCCTGCACTTCTCCTTCATCCCACCGAAGCTCTCGAGTTACAAAAATGAAGCTGAGTTTGTGTGGTTTTGGTTTTAGGAAGCAGGTGCCGATGCTATTCCAGAGATGGTGTTTGTGGCTGCTCGGGTTTGAGAAAGTGGAAACGAAGCCAGAAAGTTGGCTAAAAGCACCGAGTGGCAATCTTGTAAATAAATTGAAATGTGGTCCAAAACACTGTTCATATGAATAGTGCGATTTCCCCTCCTACTTTATACAAAAGTAATTGCTGGGACACATGTTAGAATACTATTGGGCCTGTGGAGGTGATCATGTCCCACCCCTTTATTCTATAAGAAGAGTAAGTCTGTAAACCGCAACACGGGCCACATCAGCTAAGAATACTTCAGAAGGAACACGGATCCTCTCGGCGAAGTTAAACCTCCAGAGTTTAGGGATCAAAACATCTGAATTCTTAAAATTTGATTCAACGGTGAAAATCTATTATATTTTTTAAAACTTTAATTTAATACAACGGTCAGAATCAATTGTGCTTTTTAAAACTTTTATTATAAGGGTTCAGATGTTTTGATTCATAGGCTCCGGAGGCTTTAGCACCGGAGAGGATCCGTGTTCCCTTAGGTTTCGCTATAAAAAAAGTTCTCCTTCCCTGTTCCCTTTCAAACCGCGCCTCCTTCGCGCGAATATCAAACTGCGCCTCCTTCTGCCCCCCCTCCTCCTCGTTCTTATCTCCAACAGGCAGGTCTGATTTTTCCCTCTCCTTCCTTGATATTATCTTTTCTCTGGTCATCTAAGCGACGGTTTATCCATTTTTTTTCTAGGAATTTTATGGTGTTAATATAATTGTTGGATCTATTTTTTTATGAATGGTTTCCGTGTACTAATAGCTATCTTCTTATTCTTCTTCGAATCTTATAAATAATTTTATAAGAAATCAAATATCGCATCAAAATCTACATGTTGCTCTGTTATGCAACAAAACACATGATCACTGCACAAAACAGCGCTAAAATTTCTTACAAAATACAGAATCAAAGTACAAAATCAAAACTTGTTATGGATAGCTTAGAGATTAGAATCGGAGAGAGAAGAGGGATTATCTCCCAGTACACTGTTGTAATTTTTTTGCGCAAACAGAAGCGAATTCTAACAAAGTATTGTAGGTGAAAGCGAAGAAACAAACCATCTTAAAAATAATAATACAAGAGATTTAACGTGGTTTGGAGTAAACCCTACGGCTTCCACCTCCGCTATCTCAAGACTCACACCCCGGATTTGTTGCGTTCACAACCTTCACCATTCGGCAGAGGACACCACCCATTAAAAAGTCGATTTTCCCCACCCAACCCACCGGGTCCAAGATGTCCATTACAAATTTACCTACGGCCATAGCTAGCTATTCGATATGTATGATAACAATATGATGAAAGTAATTCACCAATAGTCTCAAGATATCAATTTATTCTAGTAAGTTATAAGCCTCGTCAAAGACTAACAATAATATTCATGTTATAGGCTGGGCTAACCCTCGAACGCATTGCCCACGCCTCACGCTAGTACATTGCTACAAATTATTCTCTTTGATTGTTCTCTTGATATTAATTATTGGTTTCGTAATTTATTGAATGAATGATTGATTTTATCTTGTTCATTATTTGACACAATCCTACCATTGATGCTACGCAGGACAAGATACAAATGTCGAACAAGAATTGCTATTTTTGCATGCAGCTTATGGGGCGAGTTTGCAGCCTAAACATCACTCAACTATTATTATTGGGGTCTACTTCTAAGAGGCCAGAATTTAAAGATGTGTTTGTCAATGCAAAAGCTAAATTTCCCATCCGGATGGGACTTTTTGTCATGGATTTCAAATTGCATTGCGTTGGGGGTTATAACATTGTATTGAATGAGGATGTTCCTCATTTTGAGATGGACGGGAGGACGTTTCGACCTGACCCTGAAATTAGCTGCCCCAACACAGAGGTCTTCACCTTTGACCCGTCATCCAAGACCCTCTATAGGGACAATAACTTTCCCAACCTTTTGGGTCCGAAGTCCAGCCCCATCGTGGTCACCCTTGGGTATAAAAACAGAGTATATGTCCTCTCGACAGATCCAGCCTTCCTTTTTTCTGATAATTTACCTGAACCACTTTTCGAGTATTTTGATTTTGATTCAAGAATCTGGAAAGCTCTCCCTTCCCCCCTCCACAAATGCAGGCGCCCTATCGTTTCCTACTATGCTATTGGCCACAAGCTGTACCTTAAAACCAACCAATTTTCGTTCATTTTTGATGCACTCAAAGAAAAATGGGACTCGTCAGATGACGTCCCATTTAATGTTCCCAATCTTCTGTGCTCTCTAGAATACAATGGCTTTCTAATTGCCATGCCCGACGGCAAAGAACGTCTTGTTGCCTATAACTTGGACTCATTTGGGCACAGCAATTCTTATCAGCTTCTAGCTCAGCTACAGGACGTATTCAAGGCTCCCTTTTACGAGCCCATGGAGTGCTTTCTCACCCGTCTTGACGATCATGGCCGCATGTGCCTCCTCTATTCAGGCACGCCCAACTATTCCAATAGGTTGTGTGCCCGTGTAGCGGTGTTTCAAGTGTTCGTCTCAAACTCAACTGACAATCCAGTTGTCACTGCAGTTCTAGAGGCTGTCGAAGACTATGATATCGAGGACTTAATGCTTCGTGATTACACTATTTACTCAACGTTCATCATGTACGCAAACGTTTTCCTGACTTCCTCCCTCTTTAATTTTGGCTTCAACACTGATCTGCATTTCCATTACCGTAATGGTGTTGTATTTCTTAGTATATTGTATACGGCTGTAACTTGCCATTTTGTTCAATGCAGGTTTGCCTTCTTTCATGCATTATGTTGTCTTTGTAATTCTAAATGTTTCGTATCCTTTTTGTACGTTCCCAGTACTTTAGCCTGGGCAAAGTCCTGATTCCCTGCTGTTCATTTTGTAGGTATGATGATTTGAACAAGGACGATACCATGGCTGATGCAAGTTTCACAAACTTAACTCTTTCTCGCTAGGACAGGTGTGTTTCGCGAGTGAGATTGGTGATTGCATCTGAGCGTGGCTGCGTGTTGAATTTTGTATTCTCAAACCCCTCCCTCTCTCCCGCTGAATTTCCGTTCTCTCCCTCCTTCCCTCCCTTTCTGGCTAGGACAGGTGCATAAGTCATATATCACCTTCACTAGTTGATCATAAACAAGCGCAGACACTGACAGATTGGGTCTAGCAATCCAGCAATTTGTCTTCTTACTAAAAATTCAAATGGGACCTAAAAATAGTTCAAAAACATATCAGGCAATGCTGTGTAGAACCAAAGGCATCCGCAACTACCTTTATAGTTTATACATGTGAAAATGCAAAACTACAGCATGTAATCATCATTATACTCACCTCAGGCACAAATAGACCATTTTTTTGCACCAGAAGCGTTTAGAATAGCCATTTGAATATCATCATCAGTTAGATCTTTCGAGGGGTCCACACCTACAGTTCCTGAGAGTTGGTAGCCGATCTGATGGTACATGTCTAACACTGGAACATTAGTTCTACAACTTGGTGCCTTGAAAATGTTATATATAATACTACAGTTTTCTTCAAGACAAATTTCACGGTAATCTGACATCAAACAAATAAGCAGAAGACTGCAACTGACGACGTAGTAGTCCATGGCTTTTTAGGTTAAAACTTACTAAAAGAATGAAAGCAAGTTTGTACAATTATCAAAGGTCATTAACAGCATCAGTGAAAACAGCTAGAATGAAGAATAACGACGGACAAGGTAGTACTTGAACAGCATGCTCTGTTAGTATAAACTAGAAAATATGCCCGCGCGTTGCTGCGGGACTTGAATGCATCACCTTGAACTGCATGAATAAGAAACATTTTACCTAAATAAATTCAACGCAATCATAAATGAAGAAAGGGATAGATGAGTGAATGAGGTCCGTAAGATATGCAGCTTCGTTTTTATATACATTCAACTGAGCTGACATGAAAAGACATTGTACAATGAACAGGATGAAACTGAACGTTTTGGTTCCCTAATAAACAGAAGTAACATAAAGTTCACACAAATCTTGCCGTTATAGTCAATGTGGCAAAATATATATCCTGTAGGTTATGCAACATAAAAACTGTTTCGTTCTTATTCTAGCATCTAAGTTTTCAAGCACAAACGTGCAAAGCAAAAACACATGCAGGCCTGTTTCTGTAAGGAACAGAAGTAACATGCAGTCCACACATATTTTGCCTTGCAGTTAAGATGGTGTTTCGTTCTTGTTCAAGCAGCTAAGTCTTGAAGCAAAAATGTTGAAAGCCAAAAACATGTAGAACGCCCTGCAGCAGTCGTTCTTGTTCAAGCAGCCAAGTCTTCCGCACTATAGCAAAGAAAATAAATCATAGTTTAAAAGAATATCTCACGATGGTCCTGTTTAGAATCACAATTTACTCCCTCCCAATTTCCACCTAACTCCAAACAAACAATATTGATAAATCTTTATCATCACCTTTAACAAAACAGATCACAGCGAAAAGAAAAAGAAAAAAAAGTTCTTATGCAAACAAATTCTTCTGGATGTCCAACTTAACCCATCTATGGGAAGGCAAGCAATCGGACGTACATCGTGACCAAGGAAAATAAATTATACAATTAAAAACATCAACCGATTGTCCTGAAGAGAACATACACACATGCCAACATATTATTCACCAGATTCTAAGCTTTCATTTTCATTCTATCCCCTTCGTTATCTAAACTTATACTTATCAAAACAGTAATAGAATCATAGAGCAACCTTCAATCATTTATCAACACTGAATTAATTAAACTTCTGCTCAGCACTCCGTTAATTTTAATTGCAACTCTCATTCTAAAAATTAAAAATTTTGCATTTGAATAATCAAACGCACTTACACATTACATTCCTTTTATTGGTTCTTGACACAATACATTTTAGGATTTGATGTTACAATACTATCACTGCAAACATGAATCGCGATAGATATAGAAACCAAACTTGCACACAAATGTTCGACTGAATTCAGAACCACTTAATTCAACATAAAAAATTACCTCACATGCTTGCTCCCCTTTTGCTCTTGAATCGTTGGCTGCGCTTCCAAACGGTTAATGAAGTCCTAAAAATAGAACAAAAAACGTTTACCTATCCAACATTTCAACATATGGTTTTGGCAGGTATAACATTTCAACGTAAGCATGATATAGAAAGACAGAAATCCACTTTGTTTTCTCATAACCAACAAAAAGGGCAACCATAAGAGAATGTAACCAATTTTAAACAGTAAATCAGTCTCCCAATAAAGGAGAACATAAGCATGACATACAAAGATCGAAAGGCAGATTTAATTTGGTTTCCTCAAAAGCAACGAAAAGGAGGCTAAATCAGATCAAATTAAACAAAGTGAAAACCGGATAGACAAAGATTAGAAATTTGCTTGCATCTCTATCATATCCCGCATTTCCTTTACAAAATAAACAATCATGAATACAAAGCACATGAAAATCAGCAAACCCAAAAAAACAAAGATAAACGCACAAATTTCCAAAGAAAGCAAAGAAATTGAAGTTGTGTCATGAAAACTAACTAACGAACCATATTGAGACATCTTTGCATGGTGCTTGGCAATGCTCTAACCCACTATGGGGTTTTAAATTATTCTATCCAGGTACAATGATGGGGATGCACTGCCAGCTGATGACCAGTCATTTATACTTGATAATGTTCTCAATTACCACCCGGATAAAGCTGTTAAAATGCATTCTGGAATCGGTCATCTCACAATATGCTTATCTACCCTGTTTTTGCTTAACTGCGTTTATTTAGAATTATGTTTCAGCGCACTTTTGATGCATTATGCTTGGAATCTGTGACTGATTTTATTGTTATATTGGTTATTGTAATGTTCATTTCATTGTAGGGCAGACAGGAAACATTAAAATAGTAATGAAGCTCAGAATATTCGCTAAACACCAAAACCCACAGCACATGCCCTCTACCCAACAAAGATAAATTAAAAACTACAATACAATGCTGAAAAACTAAAGTAGCCAGAAACCAAAATTTAAAGAAGACTAGAAGGCTTTAGAGAAAGGCTTTCCTTTTACGTTAATTTCAGTTGAGCCACATGGTTAAGTCCATTTCACATCATCGTTATTTTCCACCAAAGCATAGTTTCTCAGGTCCAGTAAAGTTCATATGATAAGGTATTAACTTAGTCTGTGAGAAGAAATTTTTTTAGAGAAATCAATATTTCTCACTCGTGCAAATTGGATTGGGTGGATTTCCTTCCAGCTCTGCCGCAACCTTAACCCCATTGCAGGAGTTTGTTTTACCATCACACGATTCATCACCAGTCATAGAAACACCTCATAGCTTTCACTACTAAGTCCTCTCCGAGAAGTTGGCTAATGTAATACAGTACTCTCTTTCTCTCTCTATGACAAATACAAATCCAGTAAGAATCACCGACTATGACGATTTGACTTACCTTTCCGGTACAAATAACACAACTTGTACTTTTCGACGAGACTTGGCAAAGCATGTTGTCGCCGAGAATAAAGAAGCCTGTACTCGCACACCATAATGACATAATATTGTTCTTAATGTAGAAAAAATATTGAAAGCCTCAGCAATTGCATTTTTCACAAAAACTGTTGGCTATAAAATCTCACGGTTTTTATCGATAGTTCAAAAGCTGTACAAATATCATCATAAAACCTCAGCATTCCAGTCCAAATGGTATTATAATTACATCAAAATTTAATGTACGAGCTTGCAGCCATGACATATAATACATGTAATATGACGCTATTACATTCGTCTGTTAAATTATAACTAAATTTGTATTTATCAACAGGTTACAACACTGTGAAACAAAAAAAAAAAAAATTATAAAGCACTACAGAGAGGACGGATGACGGATCACATTCCAAAACGAGTAAATCTGGTCTCAGCAACGCAACCCTGTGAAAGTATGATTGGAAAGAAGATGGTCAAAAGAAGTTGGAACTTAAATCTCTTCAATATTGGCATAAAGGAACAAAAGGATTATGATAATTTACTTTTAAAAGCAGTTCACAACGTTTCATAAGCAATGCCCTAACTGGAAACGTGAGGTGAAGGCAAAATCAGCAATTCTCATTTAGTGAGTTTTAAGTAGGATTAAAATATGTGCCTTGATTCGTTTAGGTATGGAAGGATAGCAATACTATTTAAGGGGTAAACAACGCAAAATGACTTGCATTGGTAGCATTTACCGAAGGATAGCAATACTATTTAAGGGGTAAACAACGCAAAATGACTTGCATTGGTAGCATTTACCGAATTCCTGTTAACGTACATCTAGGTACCCGAAGCTAATATTTTTTATATTTTAAGGTTCTACTCTTTTATCCCATGTTTGCTTAGTGTATTTGCGTATCCTTTTAGGTTAAAAATGATGCTGATCTGGTACTGACTTTTGTGGAGGACACACGCTGATGTGGTACAGTTATTCCAAATATGACAGACTACAATTATTAGCAACTTAATCATCAACACCGGAACCTTCAGTTATACGTAACAATTGGGAATTCCATAACTGTACCATATCAGCGTGTGTCCTCCACAAAAGTCAGTACCAGATCAGCATCATTTTCAACCTAAAAGGATACGCAAATACACTAAGCAAACATGGGATAAAAGAGTAGAACCTTAAAATATATAAAAAATATTAGCTTCGGGTACCTAGATGTACGTTAACAGGAATTCGGTAAATGCTCACAACCTCGAGGAAGATAGCCAGGCACGTTGGAAGAATCGCTTCCAGTTTCCTTTCTATTTCCTCTAACGTATCGGTTAATCCCTACATTCAACAAAAAGGAAAAAAAAAATCAGTAATTCTGATTTTTTTAAGCATTTACAAACAAAAGAAATTGAGTTACTTGTTGACGAGCGCGCTCAACCACGTTGCGGGAAAAAATCAAAAACGACATTGCGTCATTTTTATATGGCCGTTGTCGATATCTCAAAACATTCTCGTATGCAACCCCAGCATTGATAGCATTTTGAATCCAGTTTTCACCGCCCCGCACACGCCCATTCAACATACCTTCGACTTGCCTGAAAGTGCGAGGTCCCTCATTTCTAACATTCAGTAGGGCTTGATGTCGAAATGTTGACTTCTCTTCTGCTGATGATAACAATGCAACATGGAGATCACAATTGTAGAAGAGCCTACATGTTAAATGAATAAAAAAAATTAATTAAAAAAATAACTAAAAAATTTAATTAAAAAATTTAAAAGACATACTCGATTCTATCTTCATAAGCAGCTGACGGTCCCAAGGATTGATGCAAACGTATCAAACTACTGCTAGCTTCAGGAGGTATGCCTTGAGGAAATATAAAGTCTAATAAATCATGAAAAGAATCAATATCTTTTGAAGGGATGCTACTGAGGCTCATTTTGCCAAGACGGCCTCTACCCGCGACCACAAATATTGATGATGGATTAAGGTTTCCATGCTCACGGTTTAGGTTGTGTTTAAAGTATTTCAAGCCTCTTACCACATCCCTATAAAACAAATCATTAACAACCAATGGTTAAGGCAACTATAACATAAAATCATTATATATTAACAATTAAACACATTTATAAATGCGTAAATTACCATTTGGATCTTTTTTAAATCATTACTGAGGTCTCCAGTAGCAACATCCAAGAGATTATCTTGATTATGCTCCACCCATGTCTTCAAGGTATGTTCAACTCTGTTGGTGAAGATGATAAAAGCATCTATGCGTCCGAGTTTGGCCTTTAAATCAGGTTTGAGTATGTATCTACATCCATCATCACTTAGGTTTACAGTCGTGTTATACCAACCCAATGCCTCTTTCTCACTCATCAAGTGATAGCTCGCCTCTCTGGTGTCCGTCATTAGTTCCCCTTCAAGTATATTTTCCATATGTGTCCGACGTCCGGGCGAGAACGAAACCCGGATTGACCCACCGGACTTAATTTGAAACGACACATTCAGTAAAAAGTTATTAATTTGCAACAGAACTCGAATTCCACATCTAATCTCGCCTTTCTAATCAAAAACTCGTATTCCAAATTAAAAATCACACTAATACAAATGCAAACATACATAAATACAGACACAAAGAGAGTACTTACCTTGTTCAGTGCGTCTGTACCTTCGGCCATCGAACTCGTGAAAGTTGAAACCAGTGAGGAGGAGACGGCGCTGGTTTCAGGGTAAGAAGAGAGGTAGGTAGGGTTCTCAATAAATATATAATATATATATAGAAAAGTATTATTAGCATTCCAAAAATCTCTTTCCTAATGTAGAAACTAGAAAGTTTAGAATGTAGAATAAAATTTTTAGAGTGCTAATAACAATTATATATATATATATATATATATATATAAAGTGAAAATAATAATTGACCACTTCACTTAAAAATGAGGATAAACCGTCTATGTATTTGCTATAATAAATTGCTCATACGATCTTAATTTTAATTTATTTTTTGCAGAGATGATATTTACAGTGTGATTCATAGTATAAACAGTTCTGATTATAAATACAAAACTCTGTGATTAAAACACTAAAAGTTTTGAGTAGGAGTTCCTACTCATTTTTTAGTAGACAATTATCTATATATATATATATATATAAAGTAAAAAGGCAAAAAGAGCGAAAATTTCAAAATGTTAGAAATATGCTCATTTAATAAGAGAGATAACACAAAACTAAGGTCATCTCCAACCGAATGAGGGTCAGAATGCTCTCTTTAGCCCTATAACCCTCTAAGAAATTATATTTTAATGAACAATGTTAGGTCATATTTCATACCATCTCTAACCGTAGGGGGCCAAAGGGCCATACACCAAACATAACCCTTTCACAAAAAATCATTTCCAACCAAGCGGGCCAAAGGATTATAGGTCAAACATAGTTTAATATTTTAATTGAATTTATTAAACTTAAACGACATTATTAAAAAAAATAAAAAAATAAAAAACTTAAGACCCTGCTCCATGCTTCTTTTGGCCCAAAGATGTGCAACAATACCCTATTGTAGGTAGTTGTTTGTGGCATGCAAACGTATCATCTATGGCGCCTCATGTACCCATTTAAAGAGATATTACCAGTTCTTGGATCCAAAGGCAAATTTGGATCATCTTGGTCGTCATCAGACTTTCTATCAATATAGCCATCTCGCTCATCCTCCACAATCATGTTGTGTAATATGATGCACGACATCATGATGGAGTTCAATTTATCTCGACTCCACCCTCTTGGCGATTCCTTAATGATATTCTACCGTGCTTGTAGAATACCGAAAGCTCTCAACATCTTTTCGGTATGCATCTTGGTGTAAAGTAAACCACCTTTGGGCGCATCCACATGGTTTGCAATTGCTTGGACAAGTGTCGCCCACTTTGGGTCACCTGCCAAGTAATACCCCATATTGTACTGACGTCTGTTGATGTAGTAGTTAAGTTGAGGTGATTTACCTTCCATCAGATTATTGAAGAGAGGTGAATGCCCGAGTACTGTAATGTCATATTGGGATCCTAGGACTTCAAAGAAAGTATGTCAGATTCATGTGTCAAACGAGGCAATCACCTCTAATACAATGTTGGCTTTCTCGATCTTTCGTTAAAACCTCATTCCATCCGGTGTGACAGTTCTTTCACTGCCAATGCATGCAATCTAATGACCCTATCATGCCAAGAAAGCCACATTTTTCAGCTTTGCAAAGGAGCCGATCCATATCTACTTGATTTGGTTCACGGAGTTACTCCTCTTTGTAAATCTGAACAACTGCGTGACAGAATTCAACAAGATTATCAAAGCATGTAGATTCAGATATACCATGTGTATCATCCATTGCATCAATTGGGGAGGCATAAGCCAGCATTTGAAGTGCAATAGTAATCTTTTGCTGAGATGAAAAACCAGGGCACCCTGGGGGGGCGTTTTTAGTTAAATTTTCATTATTTGAACTGAGGTTTTCCCAATTTGGGCGATTGATTGTTTTGTACAGTTAATTTGGGGGAAATTAACGAATTAAGCTTTAGGGTTGTGTAATTACATGTATTTTGAAGTTCATTTTGTTCATGGTTTGTTCGATTCATTTGTGCATATTGTGTACTTATCGAGTGCGTGTGCTTTTGATAATGGGTTGTGCATACTGTGTACATATTTTGTGCATGAGCTTTTGATATTGGACTGAACAAATTCTAGGCAAGTCGAATGGTCTAGGTTTAATTAATAATATAAATAAGGAGGTGTGTCATTAATGTACCTACACAACTACTATACTAAACTTATCCTTACCACATACTGGCATAATAACCAAACGAAATAATTAAAAAAACCTAACCATGCAAGCACGCCACAGTCATGATTGCCCACGAAACCCAACATTGGGTTTAGAAAAATCTGGACAATCTAACTGATGCACATGTCATGTTTATGATATGTACAATTTCTCTTGAATTTCCTTATAGTTATCTTAATACATGACTTTTAAATTGGAGTAAGTGTTGTAGGCATAATTTGCTGAACAATTATGGAGGCCAGAGAGAGGGAGGTGCGGCACATAGAGAGAAAACAGAGAGCTATGTACTTGTGAGGTGTCTTATATTCCACCCCATTGTGCCTTTATTTATAGTAGTAGGAAAAGTTAAATCCTTACCCTAATTGAAGGCATACAATGAATGTTTGTGTGAGATCCCAATAATTCATTATTGAAAAAGAGAAATATTTGGAAAATCTTGTTAAGCTTATTTATTGAGAATTTATTCTTGAAAAGATAGTGGAGGTGACTACGAGTTCATCTTTCAGATGACTTTTCAGAGCTTGGGCGAATTTTTAATTGAATTTACAAGCTGTGGCTGGCAAGCCACATGACGGCTCTTGGAGATAACAGCAAAATGATGTGTTGGCTGAATGTGGTTGCTCTCTGGATCTTCTTTGTGAGGATTTTGAAATTTTTTAAGTTGTGTTCATTTATCGTACATTGTGCGATCAGTTTTTGTTAGATATTATTTATGTTTATTTTTAAATAAAATATTTCTAATTATACAATGTACGATAAATTGACATGATTTGAGGATCCTTGGAATCCTCAAAAAGAGGATATAGAGAGGATTCTCATTCGTGTTGGCTTATATGGTTGCCAAGTCTTCCACTTGGCAGGTTTCAGTTGGACCTCAAGAAGAAGAAATAAGCTCGCCGTGGTTTGGTCGAACAACGGCTCAAAAGTGGCTAACCATTTTCGAGCAGTTTTCCGGCCAAACCATGGCGATTTAGCAGTAAAGAAAGATACCATTCTCTTCGTCTCGTCGAGAAGTATGATTTTCATTTTTGAATCACTCGATTTGGTTGAGTATTGAAGAAGTTGTGAACGTTTAAAGTTTACCTAGTTGCCGGCGAGTTTTTCAGTTTTCTTGCGGACCAGTCACCTTTCAGGCTATTTTCCGGCCATCTCCGGCAATCATTGGGCTTCCAAATAGGTATAATCTTGTTCTACACTTTCTTATCTTCATTTTAATATATTATGGGTCGAATTTGGTTAAGAATCAATTAAGTTACGAAGCTTTGAAAATTGCCCAAAGAGTTTTTAACAGAATGACCAAAATCATGGATGATGGACAATCTCAGGGACCAATTTTATTGATTTTCAATCTCAGTGACCACTTCTATTGATCATGCAAATCTCAAGGACCATTTTGTATAATAACCCCATCTGTAATGTTCTTATAAATGGTTTTGCAAAAACAGGTGATGTGGAAGCTGCTTGCGACATGTTGATATTTCGTCTTGCTGAGATTGTTTCGTGAAGATTTAATCGGAGGGTTTTGCATGAACTGCCCCCAAAGAATGGCTAAAATGTTAAACGATGTCATCCCAGAAGTAACTGATATAATATAATGACATGTTTACTGATCCTTAATCCGGCAAGGAAGAAACAAATCCGGCATGGAGGATAGTATCCTAGGAACGTTCGGACATTCACCACACGATAATACAACCGAAAAAGACCAATTATATTTATCTTTAGCAATGACAATGGGATTGTTGAGGGCCGTATGGCTTTCACTGAAACAGATAATTTTCTCCATTACCTGTAAATGAAGTAATTTAAACATTCAGAGCAACCTGATCTTGCAATTTTTTTCTTTCCAACCTTTTTGTCATTAACTACACAATTTTTAGGCTTCCTCTCTACTCTTCCGGGCCCCAAAACAATGTGTTCCTTCTTCTTCCGGCGAGACATGAGAGGGTCTATTTAGAACAGCTTCATTGGCATCTTTTCTCCTCTTCTTTGCCAACTTCTTAGGTTGTACATCAGAATTCTGATGTCGGGCTTCTCGTTCGGTTTCTGCTGATTTGATCTTCAGCAGATAGCTATGCCTTCGTCTCAAAAATCTGAAGCTCCGAAGAGAAAAGCAAATTAGTATATCCTACTTGCGGACAGAAAACATTGACATACACAAACCAGAAGAACAAAATCGTACCGAGTTTCTGCCAAAAGAATGTCTCTCTTCTGCTTTGCAGCTTGCAATTTCTTCTTCTTTGATACAAATTCCTATCAAAACATAAAACGAAACAATGTTCATACTCATTCATACGATAAAAAAACACAGAAATTAACCCGATTAAATTCCGTTTCGTCCACCTAGTGTTCAACGGATTGCTTCCAAACTTTAGCAATATAAAGACAAGTACTTGATTTTGAATTCATTGGAGATTTAAGATCCTAGAAAATTGAAGCTTTCCTATAACTGTTAGTCTAGCATACGCTGGTTAGGTCAGTAGGCAGGGCAGTGTGCCCGACTCTTGTACTAAAGTTCGAATTTCTGTCCCGTAAGCTAGAGTAGTTTAGAATTTAAATTATACATTGTCTTGTCAGAAAACTGTCAATCTAACATTGGAGTTGGTAGTTTATTCTGTCGATTCAGAATTATTCTCATTCTTCTTCTCAATCACAACAAACTAACTAGAATATCAAACAAGCATGATAACTAAACAAAATTTTGACAAGACTTAAACAAAACAAAAAACAAAAAAAGCAGAATTAGACAGAGAAGTTCAATAAGAAAGACAAGACCAGAACAAAAGTGGAACGAAAAACCAAACCTTTTGTCGTTCGAGGTAATCTTGCAGAAGGCTTTCATGTCTGAACTTCATCCTAGTTTCCTCATCAGTAGGCTGAGACTGCTTGGAATTGCCAGCAGCCCTTTTCATCTTCCTCTTCAAAATCCCGAATTAATCACAAAAAATAAACAAAATTAAAGAGAGAAAAGTGATCAAATCCAAAACCCAGTTGAACCCTTTTCATCTCTTGCACAAAGCTCGAATCTTTGACCATTAAATAGTGAAAAAAAACATAGAAATCCACATCCAATCAGGAAACAAAAATACGATTTTTCAGAGACCCAAAAGTACCCTCTCACATTCTTGTCAAAAATCAATCTCCATAGACAAAACCTTAGAGATTAAGCAAATGAAACGAAAACCCAAATCGAAAAAGGAGATAAGGTTTTCGATTCCAGAGAGACAGAGGAGAGAGGGAGAGAGAGAGGGAGAGAGAGAGAGAGAGACAGACACAGGAGGAGGGGGAGGAATAATAACAAATAATAATTAATAAATAAATAAATAAAAACAAATAAATAATAAAGGCAATTATGGAGAGAGATGGTTTTTTTGTGTGTATACAGATGGATATCTATCTGTTCTTTCTCGGGTCTGCGAGCAGAAACTCTCTGGGTTGTGAGAACCCGAAAAGGCCCATGGAGGTGGGAGATAAGAATACAGAGTAAATGAGTGATGAAGAATTGAAGATGGAATGTTACAGAAGGGCAATTGTGGAAAGTGAATAAAGTTTTGGGTTTGAGAAAGAGGTGTGGTGGGAGTTGGATTGGAGGGACATTTGCAGACATACCTATCTTCTCTCTCCAATTTGCCATCTCTCTCTTTTGTTTGTTTTTCCCCTTCTCTAAAAAAACGCAAGTTTTGGCCAGCTTGGAGGACATTTTAGAGAGAGAGAGTAGTAAGGTGGGGAGAGAGAGAGAGAGAGAGAGAGGAATGGAGAAGAAAAGGGCAGTTCTATGTATCAAACTGGCAGCTGTTTGTTCATGGCTTTTTGCAGTTTGTAGGCTTCTAGCTGAGAAAGGCTTTTTTTACCCCACTTTGGGGCTTTGAGACGGTGAAGTGTTAAAATTACCAAAATATCCTCATTGAATTTTCAGATTTAAGTCAAGATTCTTATAAATTTATTTCTTTTATTTTTTATTTTTTATTTTTGTCCTTCCCTTGCTAGAATTTTTGAGAGTTGCGATGAGACGTGAAGATTTCATAAAAACTTGATGTTGATTGAAAATCCAATCTGTAAGACCTTTTCTTACATTTGCAAAGTGTATTAATGATCTTTTATTGCAAACTAAGTAATTATGCTACCAATTAAGATAGCATTTCTAAGTTCTAATACCACAAATGCATTCGGTAAAATTTGAATTCCGAACCTCTTTCTGACATATTTGATAGAGATCGTCTCTCTAGACTAAATTACCATATGCCCCATCACAACGTCGAAGCTGCAAACACGTTTGGCGAATTGGTCTCAAGTCTCTCAATCCGCTTTGTTTGCGGTTCTAAGATGGCAGCACTCACTGCGAACACACGTTTTATCCAGATGGGTATGGCGACAGTGGAACAATCAAGCAGTATACATCATTTTGCTTCTAAAGCTCAAAGATACAGTAAAATTATGTTCAAAACCATCTACAATTTCCAATCGGAGATTCACATTTATGAAAGAGTAAAAACGTGATACAAATCTCTCTTCCAATTCCACGGTACACAAAGGGCCACTACTTCGATTCACATTCATATGCCTTTGAATGACTTCCCCTTTGAATAACTTCCGGCTGCTACTTCAGTTGGTGAGGATTGCCCACCCTCGGATTCAGTCGACTGTTCAGGCTTCTTGAACTGCACCACGATCATGGTCATGTTATCGCATCCCTCACCATCAGCAGTTGATGGCGCCAAGCACCTATCAAGGGCTCTCTCGCACACCACAGATAGCTTGCTTTCCTGCATGATATACAATGGTAAGCGTCAGAGAGAACTCACAGAAGTAATAACTGAGAGCACTCTTACCCCCTTAAGTAGCATATCACTTAATACCGAACCACTTCAACTACGTTGCGAAAGTGTCGTCGGTGTTTTCAAACCAGAAAAACCAATGAGAAAGAGAAATATGCACTCACCGAGAGTAGTTGTTCATGTACAAAATCTACCACTTGCTGGCTAGACATACAGTCCCTGTAAGAAATTAACAAAAATATCAACTCAATTTCCGACAATCATACCATAACTTAAAAACATTAAACTGAGTTACCAAGAACAGAATCATATCAGCAAGCATATATTGCACAAAAAAAAAAAAAAAAAAATGAAGACAGAGAAAGAAAAGCTTAAGACGCATACCAGATGCCATCACATGCTAGCACAATAAATTCGTCGTCGTCGCACAGCTCAACCTAATTAAAATATAATTAAATAAATTAAAATGGAAGACGAAATTATAGCCAATAACTGTTGGTGAATATTTTTGCCTTTACAATAAAACAGGTACCAAAACAATTTTGGGAAACTTCAAAATGTAGATAGCCCCAGAAAATATCTTGTGAAAATTTTCAGTGTTGCAAGTATATACATACAGTGTTTATGTCCGGACTGGCAGTTACAATTTGTTTTTCAGCTGGCAAAAATTTATTCTGCTTAAATTCCATGTCACCTGCAGTACATGCAAAATTAATGACAAAAAGCTCTCCACTTAGCTCCCTCCTCCAGAAATATGCGCATGCACTCAAACACTTAATTTCCAGACATCCATAAGTTCAAACATAATTTAATTCCTTTGGATACAGATCTAACGGAGATTTTGGAAAGCTAGTTTACTAAGAATTCACATGCATGCAGTAAAATTACCTATAGCTCTTGCAAGATTCAAACTTCCATTGACTCGTCCTGCATGGATAAAACCACCAGCTTTTAAAATCCTCTCCTTCTCAAGCTCAAGATCGGGTTTGTGGTCCCTTGACAGATTATAAGCCTGAAAAGAGAAGTGGCATCAGACAACTATAGACAATTTACAGCAGGAAACAAGAATATATAAATATTCTCAATTATAAACATGTGATCACATATAAATAGCCTTGGAATTTAGACCGCTCATCACTTTTAACCATTTGATATAGAAAAGAAAAGTCTTGATTCTATATTTTAAGCAATCAACTAACAAGAATGCAAAACGACAGAAATATAATAAATTACCTGACCCTTCCTTGATATCACACAGCGCGAATCACCAGCATTTGCCACAACAAGTTGCTTGTTTCTAAGAATTGCAACACAGGCTGTGCACCCAGAAGTTGGACCAGTAAAATCAGAGTGAGGCCCCTGAAAATGTAGTTAAGTTTAAATTTATGGAATTGATTGAAATTATGAAATCAAATGAAACAAATTACTTGTGTACTATATAAAATCTCTTAGTGTGTGCACGCATATCCCCAAGTACTATAGATAATCTCTTCACTGTTTGGTTTAAGATGGATCATCGGAATGTAAAATGGAACGTATGGCATTACCAAATGATTAAGTTCTATATTACCCAAGAATCGAAGTAATCAATTTAGTATGCACTAAAGCCAGATAAAGCAGATCAGAATCTGCTCCACAAAGAGACTATAAAGTCAATCAACTCTATGGTTCTTGCACCTACCTCCTCAAAAGCCCAATCATCAGCTTGATCGTTACCATCACTGCTCCTCGGAGACCAAATCAACCCTTCTATCATGCCAGTAAACTTGTTTATCTTATCTCCCAAAACAGCTAACTCTCTCCAACCCTTTTGTCCGCGCATCATTTCATCCATTCTGCATTAAGGATAGGAAATAAAAGTCTATTTTCTTGAAATTCTTAAGCATTTACAACTTGAACAAGCATTACCATCTCAAGTATCTATGATCTCATAGGGATCCAGCACAATATAGGCTTAAACCATATGGCCAATATTATGGCATGATAAGCTCAAGTGATCTTACGGAAGCACAGCCAAAATGATGGAGCTTGACTAATTGTATTCATCCCCTCCTCTTAGAAAACACTAGAAGGCAACTGAATTTAAGTACATCAAAGGTAGTAACCTGAAAAAAGCTTTTTGAACCGAAGTTCCTATGTCTCCAGCCGCATATGCTTCATTCTTGAGCACTTGTTGGTGCAGATATTTTGCACAGAACTTAGCAACTACCTTGCCTAAAAGATTATTGGATTTAAGTTACATATAATACAAATTATACAATAACTGCAAATATTGCTAATATACTTCACAAAGTGCAAATGCAGGTCAAACAGAACTCATTCATTTGAGAGGGAGGGAAAGAGAGGGCCTCCATAATGATATAGTAACAGAACCATATTAGCTCCAGTGCACATGTCAATACCCAAAATTTCAAATTCTTACCTCCATGGCCATCATAAACACCAAAGAATGAGGTGGATGCATCCAGATCAGGATATGCTGCATGCTAACAAAAGAAATCACAGTAACAAACAGCATGTTAATAACATGACACAAGTGTCTGAAAACAAAGTAAATAATCACTTGAACTTCCTCTTATACAGGATGCAAAACTTTTGATGAATGCAGGAGAGTTTTTAGTTTTTCCAACAACTTATCAGATAAAGTAAAAAGACTTAGTACAGAGAGAGAGAGAGAGAGAGACAGAGAGAGAGAGAGAGAAAGAGAGAGAAGTAGATTTTGAGAAGCCAAGAGGGGTTGGTTGGGGAAGCAAGTACCAGATTCTGTACAGTACTACTTCCCACAGTCCGGATTATTTCTCTACTGAGAAAAATAGAAATCACCAGTAAGACTAGTCACATAAACAAACAGACCAAGGGAAACTACAAAGCTAGAAGCAGCCAAACCCAACCCTATAGCTGCACCATCACATGCCACAAGATAATTGACTTCTATCCTAATTAAAAGGACAAATGATAATCAGCCAAGTGGAATTAGATTTATGCAGTCAATTGAACATGTCAAGTAATATCATATTCAGTTGAATCCTAACTATAGCATGCTAAATAAAGACGGAGAAAGATGCAACAGTATAAACTTCTGAGAATGGACATAAAAGGATTTATGTTTTCAAAACAACTTAGAATAGGAAGAGCAAAGTTTTATGTACTCACAGCATCCTCCATTGTGGCACGCCATCCTTGCATGGAAGACAAACCATATCTGACACAGCCATTCTCGCCATCTTCGGAGAACTTTTCAGTTTTAGGAGTGCTGAGATATACCCCCATTCCAATCTGAAATTAAATAAGAACTCAATCAAAAACTTTAATCCGCAATTGAATGCTAAATAGCTACTTTAGTAGCTAGAAACCAAAAGATCTTAATAACACATTGTATGAAAGTTACGAAACTGCAGGATGTGGATGCACTAGAACTTCTAGATACTGGAACTTATTGCTATTAGGTTATGAAGATGGAAATCAATCACCAGGAAACCAAAGAAATGGCAAGAATTTGCCGAACTTTGTAAATCAAATACAGATGTATCAATTCCTCTTCCTCTGTTAGTCTGTTATCATCTCACATGCCACACTATTCGAGACTGGATCAATTCGATCAAAGCCAAACCGCCAGAATTAAACTTTACTAAGTAACGATCAAATGATCTTCATATTCAAAAGCAGCACACACACACACACACACACACAAAGTCAGATTAAGGAATAAAAATCGCAAACTTAAAGCAAGAATTGGACTGGAAATAAAGAAAGATCAACTTCTGAATTGGGAAACATCAAGACCGCCTTAAAGCGCAAATTATAAAAATAAAAAAATAAAAACCCAGATTTCAATGAAACGAAATTCACATCAAACGGGAAACAATCACAAGATTAATCAAAAGTAAGAAAACCCCAGATGCTAAACTGCAAGATATTGATGAAATGAAACCAAGAAAGAAATTTTACTTAAAGAACAGTATCAATTGAGATGCTTGAGGGTCCTTCACATGCCCGGTGGATAAGTCCGGTGAAAAAACAGCCGGCGAGCGGAGTTTTGCCGGAATCTGGGAGAAGACGAAGCGGCAGGAGGTGGGATGAGAGAGTAGAGAGAGAGTGTGTCAATAATTCTTCAGGAATGACAGAGGAAGAAGAGAGAATGAGGAGAGAAGAGTCAAAGAGCAAATCATCGGAGGAGAGAGAAAGAGAGAGAAGGAAAAAGAGGACTTTTGGAAGACTGGAATCATCTCTTTGGGTAATTCTTCTGGTCACACTATTCATGGATTTTGTAAGCAGAAAATACTTGGGACGGTTTTAGGATTTTAATACTTTTTTTTGTGTACGAAGGTAGATTATGTTTTCACGTAAGAAGTTGAACAGTGTTTTATTCAAGTCGTTTTTTATCGGGTATTTATATTTTCTTTGTAGGAAATTTTGTATATCTTTTGTTGTAATTTTAAGTACGAAGTCAAACAATGTTTTTTTTTTTTTTTTCAAACATTAGATTAATTATCGACAGAGTTTGAACTCAGATCATTATGTAATGGCTTAATACTTTTCTACCACTATAATAAAAGGCCACGGGTGAAGTCAAACAGTATTTTCAAGTTGTCTTTTTTTTTTTTCGGGCATTTGTAGTTTCTTTATTGAAAATTTTCTGAATTCTACGTTAAGGAGCCGAACAATTTTCTTTCAAGCCCACGTTTTACTCTCGGCCTGTCGGACACGTATATTTTCTTGGAAATTTAATCTTATATCACAGAGTTTTTAGGTTTACGTAGAAAATCACGTCCAAAGATATATAATTTTTTAAATTAAAAATTGATAAACGTGGATGATATAGTGCAACAAAATTTTAATTTCGGTACATCGATTCAATATTTTTATCATGTAAAAAATTGCAAGAAATCCTATAGTTCATGTGAAATTACTCTAATTTTTACCCCTTTCACCTATCTCATTCCCTCAAAAGCTACCAAAAAAAAAGCAAAACCAAACGCAGATAAAAAACACTTTGTAATGTGTGTCAAGTTTTTGGCTACGTCGGCAAAAAGACAAAGCAAAAACTTGTTAAAATATTAATCACCGACTTAAAAAATATGACAAAAACAACCAAAGAAACGAGAAAGGGACTCGTACTTTGGTCCATTTGTAGGCATTTTTAAATCAGGTGGCCGGCAGCACATAGATAACAAACCACCCACTAATACACGAAACAAAAGCCATTAATCCAAAAATAGACTCATAATTTTGTTTTCCCAAAAAGGAATATAGTTTTCTGCATTTAGAGACATTCGTAAATCGCGTGGCACCGTAGAGAAATTTGTAGTGCATATAATTGATAATATGTTAGAAAACTTTATGTTTTCTTTTATTAAAAAACTGCCGTTTGTGGTATTTGAACTCATGATACATGATTCAATATTTAACATTAAATAATAATAATTCCATTTGTCATTATATTGTATCTCTAAAACCAAACTATCATATCAATTTTTTGGACAAGTTTTTGTTTGAGAGACAAGAAAATGAGAGACTTTTAAGCGCGTCAGGAATAATGTCTGGTATGCCAAATACGAAATTTACTTGAGAAAGAATTTCAATCTTTTGTATTAAGACATTTGATGTACCAAACTGTGTTTTTGACACACCGAAAAATATCTCTAAGCAAAGGGAGAGAATGGAACTAGTAAAATCCTAGTCCTCCTAGGGACATGCTAAACAAAGTTTATCGAAGTGTAATTCGGACGCAATATTAAAGTGGTTCTACAGTTTCCATCATTTTATAACAGTCATTCTTTAAGCTCTGTGTGGTTTGTAGACGATAAGATCTACTTTGGACATGATATGATAGAATATTAAATCCCAATTGCCTAGCAACCCAACATATACACTGAAAAAAAGACTTACACGTACACTTATGTTTTAAAATGTCACTTTAATATTTTGTATTCATAATACAACGTCACGGATATTTCAGATTACATGTAAACAAATTTCGTACATTTCACATTTTTCGTATTTCCCTTCTTTGACCCCTTCGCATCCACGAAAGGACAAATAACGAATGGTCCACAGAAAATTAAAAAAATCCCTAATACAGAGAATCTGAATCTGATTAAACAAAATCCTCATAGTTATCAGCAGGAATAATTAAATGAAAAATATCTTTTGGTTGATTGGTGCAACAAATTGACTTGTCTCCTAACAAAAATGGTGGTCACCAAAGGCAAATCTAACATCACCTACTATTGGTGTGTTAGTGCAAACCCACTACGGGCCAGGTTGTACATGATCTCTTTGTTCCACCAACATTGTTTGCCGCTGGAACAATCTATATTGGATCTTGTGGTCCTCCAATTTTGGGGCCAGGTACACTGCAGGTACTTTATGGGTACCCCAAATTGTAAATGGGTTAAAAGGGTCTCCAATGGTAGCCGAGTTAGAGTTACTCGAATTGGTTGATGATTGACAAGAATTTGTCTTGTAATCGGGTGTATTTTTGTTATATTTATCTTTCTGATAATGTGACTTGAAGTCTAGAAATTGTGTTATATGATGAGAATAAAAGTTTGTCTTATAACCGGTTGTATCACCCTCTTTTATCTATCTCTCTCATCACGTGACTTGAAATTTCTCATCAACTGATATAAAGTATTGACGTTTATAATCGTGACTTGTGAATTAGGTTGGGTCTTTTTGGTTCGGTTTAGAGGAGGATGATGTATTTGCATTGATGTAAGTCCAAATGCCAAAAGTCATGACACACAATTATTCTATAATATATCGAAATTCTTAGTTTTTATTTTATTTTTATAAGACGATAATTTTTATACTTCAATATACATGAAGGGTACTAAATTTGGATGCATCGGGCCCAGGACGGGTACATTGTCCTGGCTAATTGACCTGATCCATGTTTACTATTGAGCTTTTGATTGCAGCTAGGGTCTGTGTATCTCACTCAACACCAACCTCCCCAGCCAAAAACGTGTGAAACCTTCCATTAACTTGTATTTCACTACAGCCAGCAGTCTTAACAATGCCTGAATCATTCATCATTTTTCTCCATCTTTCTGCTTCTTCCCACTGACCACAAGATGCATACAAGTTAGAAAACATCATGTATTCCCCATCGCTCAAGCACCAATCCCTCTTCACAACAAGCTCCATTGCTTTCTCCCCAGCTTCAAGGTCCTGGTGAATCACACAAGCACTAAGCAGAGCTCCTAAGACCGACTCCCCGGGCTCAAACGGCATCCTCTCGATGAGTTGAAAAGCCGAGTCAAAGTGCTCGGCTCTGCTTAAGAGATCAACGACGCATCCATAATGCTCCGCCTTTGGAGTGATTCCAAAATCCCTTTTCATGTAGTCAAACATTTCACATCCCTCTTTCACCAACCCTGCATGGCTACAAGCACTCAGAACACCAATGAAGGTTATGTCATCTGGCTTTATGCAATTCACTCTCATTTGGTTGAACAGCTTCAGAGCAGCGTACCCGAAACCATGAAGCGCAAGGCCGGAAATTAGGGCATTCCAGCAGTAGATATCCTTAGTTTTCGACTTGTAGAACACTGCTAAGGAGTTGTGTATACTTCCACATTTGGCGTACATATCTATCAGCGCAGTTACTACATGGGGGCTCGAGGCCTGCTCAAGATTTTCGGCGTAGATGTGTATATTTACGCCTGTTTCGAGTGATCCCAAGTGAGAGCAGGCAGATAAAGCGCCGGTCAGAGTCAGATAATCAGGTTTGACGTCTCCAGCCTTCATTCTGTAGAACAAATCAATAGCTTTGGTGTAGAGTTGGTTGTTTAAGTAACCCATTACCATTGTGTTCCAAGTAATGACATTTCTCTCTGGCGTTGCCTCGAACAGTGTACACGCTTCAGCTGTCTCTCCGGCGTTCATACACGCCAATATCATCGAGTTCCATGAGGCAACGTCTTTCTCAGGAATTCGATCAAAAATACTTCTGGCAGAGGCTACGCTTCGTGCGCCTGCAAACCCAGAGATCATGATGTTGAAGGATGAAAGGTCCCGTGAAGGCATTGTATCGAAAATTTCCATTGCATTATCCATCTGCCCACAAGAAGCGTACACATCTAACATGGAGTTCCATGCTACCGCATCTCTTACAGGCATTTTATCAAACACCTTACGAGCATTAACAAGGAGTCCGAGAGAAGAGTACATTTTCAGTAGAGCGGTTTGGACAAAAAGATGGACACAGAAACCGGTTTTAACTGTCTGGCCGTGGAGTGTTAACCCGATACGCAAACACGAAGCATTGCCTGCTGCTTTGAGCAGAAGGGGAAATGTGTAGTTATCAGCAGAGAAGCCAAGTTTCTGCATATCAATGTATGAATGTATTGCAAGCTCCACATTCCCCTTCAGCGCTTGATTCCTTACGATTTGATTCCACCTTCGCAGGTCGGAACCGCCAGAAGACGGCGAGGGGGCAGTGAAGTTGCAGGTCACAAGTGCCATATCAGTATCCAGAATCCAAAACGAGGAAGACGAAGGCTATCCAAGATGTCAAGCCATAAGGTGGAAATTTATAGAAGCTAGAAGATAAACTGACAACAATATCCATGGAGAAAATTTAAGGCCACATACTGGCCAGGTACAAAATCAAGAGTAAATGGTACACAGGCTGCAAAACTAATTTAACAAAAGGATGGTGCAAGATCCTATTCCGTTTCGATTGTTCCCGGAAAAAATTAACCCGAGCTCAAGAGGAATATAGGACATCATGTTCCTCAGCTTAACGAACAAAACTTGAACTAAAACCCCCAAAAAGAAATATACAACTGAATAAAAATATGTGGGAGGAAGAAGCAAACTACTGCTCTACGCCACCGGAAGCCAAATGCCAAACAATTTTCCTGTGTTGACTAAAACTAGCATGAATCAAGACAGCAACCTCTCACAAGCCTGGACCTCAGTTTCCTGGGTGACCAAATATTCCTGCCCGGAAGGGCTGGATGCAACGCTCTTCTTAGCAGAACCAAAGATGGCTGTCCGGAACATGTCATCTTCCACCTTCTTCAGAATTTGCGTCACAACCTTGAAGTCCAACACCTTCGCCAGAGCCAACTTCCCAAGAATCTCACCAAAATTAGTTGGCGCTTTTGGCAAATCAATGCCAATGTCATCCAACACTGACCCGTAAAGAAGGCACCCAGTTCCTATATCAACAGATGTCAACACATTTTTATTGACCAAGAACTCGAGGAGCTTTATAACAGGTTCTACACATGGTGGGATCTTTTCCAAAGCAAGGTTAATAGCTTCCTTAACAACCTCCGGATGGTAAGTTGGGGCTTTCAGCTCCTCCACACATTGAAGTGCTTCATCAAGAATCCGAACACTGAAATACTCCTCCAGCAGAGATACAGTTTTCCTTTGTAGAACAGCCAGATTTGATATAGCTGCAGGAGCCAAGGGCTTAGAAGAATTTGATACAGTTGCAGGAGCCAGAAGTTTCTCCGTTGGAATTGGTGTTGCAGCCGGAACTACAGGTTTGGGATTTTGAGTAAGAGCTTCTACTTGGGAAGGAGGGCCACCAGCTCCCAATAAAGCACTTGTTTTCCCAGCTATCATGCCACCACTGCCTTGAGGTAAAAATTTTGAATTAAGAGAAGGTGTTTTGCTAATCAATGGTGGCTGGGCACGACTGGCAGATTGGGACCCCAAACCATCACGCTTGGTCATTGAACGGGATCGATAGACCTCCCAATCGTCATTTTCAAGACCAGGCATTCCTGGCATTTTCCTGGTCCCGGGCATTCCAGGCATAGGCCTGGTAAGAGGAAACCCTCCGGGGCTCAAATCCCCCCGGGAAGCAGCATTGCGAGCATTTCTCATCATTGCTGTTGCACCTGCACGCAACCCTAGATTCTTTTCTGCATCTGAATGGATTTCACTAATGGTCTTTGCTTTCACCTTCCAAAACAGAGGGAAAAACAGAAGTTAGATTCACATATCCCGCTATGATGTACCACAATGCATTCTATGGTTACCTCCTCACAACAAAAGACAAAATGATAACGGTATGTATAATCACCTCTTCACGCCTAGGGACCCAACTGTTAGACCGCAAATCAAGAACATCACGGACCATGAACCTCAACCGTGGTGCAAGTTGGGTGTTTGTAGTCAACTCCTTCAACCTATTAAAATAGCTATCATTGATTTGCCAAGCCTTTTGGCTCTCATCCAGCTGCTTACCTATGGTGTTGAAAAATTGGCATATTGCCTCAACATTCTCCTCAGCAGGGCATGTTTTGCCATCACCCAGAAGCTCCTGTGTTAGACAAAAGTGCAGAGTTGCAGAGTTAGTACAGCACTCAAATTCCTATACAAAAAAAAAAAAAAAAAACCATACATCGTGAATGAAAACTAGAAAGAACCTGAACAATATGGTGGACAATCTTCTCAGGCACCATTTTTTGCTTTAATAGTTCTCCAATAAGGCGTATGTTTCCTAAAGTTCGCAACTTAAGCATTCGTTCTTTATCTCTGCATTCCATTTCTTGCTCAGGAGCAGTCATCTGCCTAATTTCTGCCCTCAAGTTGTCAGCACCTTCAAAAGCCTCTTGGCAATTATTCAACAGAACACGTTTAAATGTGATTTCTTTCCCACCAGCCTCCTCAGGTGGGAAAGGAGGAAGTTTTGCATTAAGATCTGAGCATAAAAGCGCATACATAGGACAAAACGTTGGTTCCAGCACAGCCTTATCAAATATCAGAAAGATAACATCCTGCAATCCAAATTGAACCCTCAAACTCATCAGAAGGAAAGTAATAACTCAGTATGGAGTGAGAAGTATCCAAAGACATTTTGTTATTACAAACCTTTAAAATATCTGGAGTGGTAATTCCAGAATCAATCAGTTGGCCCTTGAGAATGTCAAACTTCTCCGGGGTCAATTTGTTCAGTATACTGCACAAAAATTAGAACATTTTTCATAAGATTATCAGATAACAAGCAGTTGCACAAAAAATAAAAATAAAAATCTAGCTTATATTAAATTGCATCCTTTTAAAATTTAGAACAGATCATAAGAGCAAATCTTCAAGCTGATAGGAATCAGAGAATTAATTACCCTTTCACTGTCTTCAAGACACGATCCTTCTCAGAGAGTGTTCCTTTTCGAGCTGACCATGGAACTTCTGCCTTAATGAGGGCAGGAGCAGGGCCTACCTGGTGTTTTCAGAAAGTTAGAAAAAATAAAAAATAACACTACTGGAACGAAAATTATTCCAAGATCTAAATAAGCCAGTACAAAATACATGCCAATATTTTGGTGCCTACTATTACTAGCAACCTAAACTTATTTGCTAGTATTCATTGCATTGGACAAGAAATCAGGAAGAGTAAACAAATCTGATCTGCAGTATAGCATGCAAAAACATAAAATGTTTAGAGACAGGAGACCATGTATATCCATTACACAATTGGATAATAACTTATTACCACTTGGTTACCAGAAATTTGCGTCCTTCCAAACTGAGAATTTATTTGGTCCTGCTGGTTATTGAATTCCTTTTTATCCTCTTCGGAAGCAGGTGCAGATCGACCACGCCAATCGCGGTTATCTGGCTCGGAATATCGACCTTGGGTTTGAGGTTGCAGCTAAAGAAAATTGAAGGAAAAGTTTTGAGAAAAAGGATAAGTGTATCAGACTTCGAATTATAGGACAAAAAGTTTAATTGAATGAACCCAATAACATGGACTCAACAGTTGTAACCGTGAAAACTCATATTAATTAGTTTACTGTCCAGAACAATAGCATAGTTGCATGGTAGAAGAGAGAAGTAATTATACTTACATTGGTAGTATCTGCATGACCCCAAGCAGGATCCTCTGTAGCAAACTCAGCATCTATTTCTCGTTTAACCTTCAAAATTTCTTCACAGATAGTAGTGGCCGCCTATACCAAAGGTAAGATCGTCATACAAGAAAAACACTATCATCCCCACCTTCCAGGATAGATACTATGAAACATTCTACTTATCTTCATAGTGCTCCATAACGTAGTTAAAGAACAATAGTAGCTATAAAGAAAAGTGATCACACAGTACCTCCCTAAGCTGCAATAGCTGATCCCTACTATATCGAACTTGCTCACGACCTTCAAACCGCAAGTCACCAGTCTGTAACAAGAAGACAGGTAAAAGAGTTGAAACATATGAAGGGTAATCCTCAGTAAATGAGCTATACACCTCAAAACAGAAATAAGAAAGCACATACAAAGAAGATATGTTATCAATGAAGAGTGAGGATCGATCATAAAAGAACATATGCAACCTAAAGTGAAAGACACGTCAAATTATTCCACACGTATGAGTAAGAAATCACAATCAACAGACAGCAGCCAAAATTATATTTAAGAAGCTTAACATGTAATGTCGGTCCTTTATGGGTATTGCAGACTCATTGCAAGCCCGCCTAAAAACCCGACATAAAACTCTTCGTCCATATTTACAGCTGGTACACATTCTTGAGAGCCCTGCCAAGAATTAGGACGTTTAAATCTTAAAATATCAAATTTACCCGATTTCGACAACAAACTCCTTTTCCAATTATCTCAAAGTTGAATTTTTTGTTTAGGATTACAAAAGAGCATACTCTCCGAGGATTTAACAGAATAATGTGACTGAAAGATCCAACTTTTACAATGAGTTCAATTTCAATTTCTCCAACCAATAATGGAATTCAAAACAAAAACGCATACAATTCAAAACTCAACATCGAAAATCCATCAGAAACGAGAAAAACAAAAGTCTTCGGATTCATTAAACCTCCAGAGTACCAGATCCACATACACATTCATGTACACATACAAATATCTATACAAAAGTATATATTTCTATGTGAGAGAGGAGCTAGAGTAAGGAGGGACCTTGAAGGCGGGAGCGAGGCCGGTGTGGGAGGGAAGAGCCTGAGCATCAGAAGAGTTGGAATCGAAGCGAGCCGTGAGGAATCTGGGGGTACGGAGGCCGCCGGCGCCGCCAGGTCTCAAGCTTATCAACGTCGGATCCGCCATCATAACTCGCCGCCGTCGATCTTTCTTTTCCGACTAGATAAGTGGAAGAGAGTGCAGCCGCACTAAGAGAGGGGGGCGTTTGGAACAGTGGATAGGGTTAGGATTTTGTGTTTGAAGATAGAGACGGGGAGGCACTCTCTCTCTCTCTCTCTCTCTCTCTCTCTCTCTATATATATATCTATAGGCGTAGGGAGTTTAGGCGTCTGGCAGCAGCGCGCTCCAAAAGGAAAGAGAGACGGAAACGTAAACCCTATTTATTCTACAAAATATTTAAAGAGAGAAACCCTTCCTGGTTGTCGTTTTAACGCTTTAATTTTTCGGAAACGCTAAATTAAATTAGAGTAATAGTTTTTTAATTAAAATTTCATTACTATTAATCCTTCAACTCATCAAAATGTATAACTATGATCATTTTCGTTAATTTCGTCATAATTTTATCAAAATAAGTTATATTGAAAAGACAATTGATATAATTGGGGTCCCTCAAATCAACAAAACGTGTAGCTATGATCATTTTTCGTCAACTTCGTCAAAACTTTGTCAAAATGAGTTATGTTATAAGGACTATTGCTACAATTGGGTTAAAATTGAGGATCCAGTTGAATTAAAGTTGAGGGACCAATAGTAATAGATTTTTAGTTGATGGACCATAACTACACGTTTGAATAGTTGAGGGGTAAATAATAATAGATTTTTAATTGAGGGACCATAGATGTATGTTTGAAGAGTTAAGGGACCAATGATAATTGATTTTTAGTTGAGATACCATTACTCCAATTGAGTTAAAGTTAAGAGACCATTACTACAATTTACTCTTACGAAATTAAGATAAAATATTCCAACAAAAATTAACTAAAGGAGATATAATTCAATTCCAATCCCACCAAAACAAATTTTTTTTTCCAGGAAAATCATCACGTGATACATCGTGACAGACAACAAAGTCTTAAATGATTGATTGGGAAGTTGTCGTGTACGTGTGATATCAACGTGACTTTTTTGTTGGTAGAAATTTGACTCGTATGTTGTCGGTATTATCAGTTAACGGAATGTTTGATGTTATGTGACGAGTTACTACATGTTGCAAAGTCTTGAAGATTCATCATAAAAATTCTTTATTCGGTAGTAAATTGGTAATTCCACTAAAGAGTAAACGTTTATATGGTGTCGTGCAAAATTGAAGTTCAATTTTATTTTTAAATTTTTGGTTGCAATGATATTTTCTTGGTAACCTTCTATGGTAGAAACAAAAGGTTTCCAAAACTTTAAACCTTTTGTTTCCTTCAAAATACTAACTTAAATTAATTAAATATTTTTCCAAATTGGATTATTTATTTTGATAGTTAATTTATATTTAGCATTGACTCTTCATCTTGTACTAGTTGAGTCAGAAAAAGAAAGGAAACATGCCTATACTGTGGTATTGGATTCGCCAATCAAAAGGTTTCCTAAATTGATTTGAATTTTGTGATCGTAGTGTTTTGTTATTTTTTTATATTATTTTTAATCGATATTATATAATGATTATATAGTACTTCTATTCTCAATGTATTTTAAGTTTAAATATCTCACATTGTTGATATAACAATCAAATAGCTTTAATCACATTACAATCTCCAAAATATTTTACCTTCAAACTTGACATTCACATAAAAATTTCATTTACAACTGTATATTTCCTTAAGCTATCATCATGTGATTAATACAGTGACGAAATAAAAAATTATGTTAAAGAAAGTCAGATTTAAACAACTGTAAAATTGAGCTTATAAATGAAATTCCTTAAAAAAATGATCATAAGTATCAACTTATTTAGCCTATAAATTATAAAATATTCTTTTTTTATCAACAGCATATAATATTCTAAATTTTCAACCTTAATATCGTTATGGTTTAAATTTGAATAAAAGTAATTGAATATAAGTATGATTACATGAAATTGTATATCTTTATTTGATTAAGAGGTAAAAAATAAAATTAAGTATTGGACCCTCAACTATGAGCAAATTGCATTCGCGAGGAGGATCAACTATTAAAATAACCATCCGAAAAGAAACACAACCACTTACCCAAAAATAAATAAATAAAGGGCAAATTTGATATAAATTTAATTTTTTGAGCCAATAGTAAGAATAGTCCAATTTAGTAAAATAAGTCTAATCCTTAAATTTATTTATTTTATTATCAATAATTATCTCTTCAATGATAAGATTTATTATAAAAATAAAATTTCTTTCTAATTATCATCTTGATTATTTCTTTTTATTTTTTTTGTTATTTCTTGTCCTTCCTCCTAATTCAAATCCCATTTATAGATTTTATTTTTAATTTTTATAATCAACTTATATCACAGGTTAATTGCATTTATCTACCTATATGACATATTATTTTTTATAATCAACCTGTCACAGATTAATGTGTCTTGTTTGTAGGTATTTTTTCTACCTTTTAGTTAGGTTTCATATCTCACGTATAAGTCTAATATACATTCATATATTCGTTACTTGAGTTAGAGTATAATGTTTTGTAGATAGATTTATGTTAGTGTATTAGTTTTTTTGTTATAAGATATTAATTAGATTTTTTTAGAGTCGAAAAATGCATAATATTAGAAGATTTTATTTGATTTTTAATATTATTAGATAATATAAAATAAATATAAAATAAATAAAAACATATACTCGTTCTTAAAAATATTCTTTGTTTTTTGACTTAGATCTAAAAATCCCATAAATAAAACCACGTGTAACAACACCTTCCACAGGAGGAAAACGCTCTGTAGACTTGGGAGTCCAGAGTTTCACAGAATCACATTCGCTCGACGAGCGAATTATCGTGAAGAGCTCTGCAACTCCCGAAATTTCATATTTCCACCGAGTTCCAAAGTCCCCACCAGCAAAACAATGGCTTCCATGTCCTTCTTTGGAACTTTTTCAACACCTTTACAAGGGTTTTCTCAAACAAAAGCAAAAGCAAACTCGAATTCTTCAGCTTCATGCCCTCCCATGGCGTGCTGGATCAAATCCTCACTTGGGTCTTCGCAATCAGCACTTTTCCGAAACGGGTTGTCTTTGCAATCGGAAAATTTTAATGGGGTTTTGTTCAAATCTCGGTCTTTGAGTGTTTATGCAAGAGCAGCTACAGAGAAAAGTCTTTATGATTTCACTGTCAAGGTATGTACGTGTGTGTGTAAATATGTAAAATATATATTTTCCTAGAAAGAATGCATATTTTTTTCATTTTCCCTAATTATTTGATGAAATTATGTTTTTTTTTTTTCCTCTTTGTTTCTAGGATTTTTGTCGATTTTATACTTGTAATGTTGTAATGTTCAGAAGAATCAAATTTGAAGTTAGAACATTTGAACTAGGTGGTCGGGTTTTAAACTAATGTCTGAAATTTGTTTAATGTAGGATATTGATGCTAAGGATGTTCCTCTTAGCAAGTTCAAGGGGAAGGTCCTTTTGATTGTCAATGTTGCTTCAAGATGGTATTGCTTTCTTTATTGAGTTGGAACTATTTTTTATATGTGAATCAAATTTTACGGAAGGTCTCTGTGGAAGACTGGAAGTTTGAGATGCTAGTGAATTGACCAAAACTTGTTTATTTGAATTTCAGTGGCTTGACTTCTTCAAATTACTCAGAACTGTCACACTTGTATGAGAAATACAAAACACAAGGTATGCTGCAACTTCGCAAAATTCCCGTTTTTCCGTTTCAATAACAATTTCGTATCCACAAAATGCTGCATTAGATTAATTTATATGTTTCTGAAGTGTTTTGGATTAGTTCTTCCAGCTACAAAACTTAAAGATGAGTGATCTTTCTTGTTACACAAGTCACTTTCTTTTTGGTTGGTCAGGATCGCGGGTGCATGGGGAGGATTAGTTTTTGAATGCGTTTTATTGATTCATCTTTGACCATGAAACTTTTGACAAAAAAAAAAAAAAAAAAAAAAAAACGTTTAACATGAAATGGTATACCAGAAGTGTTTCTGTTGATAGTTTTTTTAAGGTGGTAATGGATGCTGCGTATCTAAACTCAATCTCATTGTAGGATTTGAGATTCTAGCTTTCCCTTGCAATCAGTTCGGGGGCCAAGAACCCGGATCAAATGGGGAAATCAAGCAGTTTGCTTGTACGAGGTTTAAAGCCGAATTCCCAATTTTTGATAAGGTGCAAAGTTCAACTGCATGTCTTCCATCCATTACTCTCTCATTGTAATTTTTTTTTGTATGGAGATGGGTGTTTCAAGTACTAAAGGTACATTACAGGTTGATGTCAACGGTCCCAGCACAGCTCCGGTTTACCAGTTTCTGAAATCAAGTGCAGGAGGTTTTCTAGGTGACATTATCAAGTGGAATTTTGAGAAGTTTTTGGTGGACAAGAATGGTAAAGTTGTTGAGAGATACCCACCAACGACATCCCCTTTTCAAATTGAGGTATGCATTTTCCTTTTTTCATTTGGTTGTATAATTAGTAAGTTCATTATTCCTTAAGTAAATGTTAGGGAACTTGACGGTTTGGTGGAACCTAGCTTTCTACAATTATGTTTCTAGATGTTGACATCATTTTTGAACCACCTGTTTCCTCGTTCAAGCGTAGTTGGTGATTTGGTGGTCAAGCAAGTCTAGAATTTACGCTATTACATTGATAAGGTGAAATAGTTTTAAAGTCCCCTATCCTCGCAACCACTACATATTTTTTTCAATCAAATATTGATCAAGGCCAATACATTTGTTTAACCCCTGATGCTGATTGGAACGTTCCTGTAAATCTTCTGAGACAATCTCCCATGGTTTCTTTGTTGAGTCTGTTTGTAGTGCTATCCTTGCTGCTTTTGCAGCTTTCTTTGATTTGAATAAATTTCATTGATACCGAAAAAGTCGATAGTTCAGTAGCATCGTTATCAAAGCAATAACCGAAGCTTGAAGATATGAAACTTAATATGGTTGCCGAAATAACGTGTACTTTTTCTGCTTAGTGTGTTTCTGAAGTGAAACAGCATGGCAACTAGAGCATCATAATATGAACAGAAAAATATAAGAAGTTTTTCCCTTTAAAGTAACAGATCTCTCACCCCTGTTTTTCCGGTCTGATTTTTTTTATATAATTTTTGGTTTCAGAAGGATATCCAGAAACTGGTCGCAGCTTGAGTAAAAGAGCTGCAGAACATGCACGGCGGCACCCAGTAAGGAGAAGATGGAGTATAAATGGAAATCCCTGTATATTGCTTCCTAGATAATATCTGTCTTGTCAGTAGTTTTCTCTTCGAATACTTCTTGGCTCCTTTCATGGAATGTGACATTTCTCCTTCATGCAACACATATGCGGAAATAACTCTTTAGAAACACAAAAGGAAACATTTTTGCATCTGTGTCGAACTGTGATTAGCATATTAGTAGGAATGGCGACTTCCAAGCGAACAAGCCAAGCGTTTTTCTTTCGTTTTCTTCTGTATTTGGACTAACTCCATGTTGCTTTCTGTTGTTCTTTTTTCATATATTGTGATTATAATCATCATATTTGCATTTATACAAATGTGTATGTTCGAATTTGCTAAAATGGTCTGAAACTTTCAAGTGCGATAAATTGCTAATTTTTAATCTGTCCAACGACTGTCAGTGAATTAGCTTAATTACGAGAAATTACTCTGATCAGCTCTATGTTCACAAGTCACGATCCTCGTTCTCCCATTGACTTGCGTTGGCCCCAAAGTCTTCCTTGCGTTACGGCAAAAAGTCTTTTTGGTCAAATTAGTTTATGAGATTGTCATAATTTTTTACTTTGATTTTTGAGATTTAAAATCAATAGAAGAATTATCATTGTCAATTATTTTGGTCTTTATGAAAAATTTCTGTTAAATTGAAGAAATCACCACTCAAAAAGAGAGATGATGTGACAAATTTTTTTTATCATTTTGATTCTTGTGAAAAATCGTTATTAAATTGAAGAAACTACCACTCAAATAAACGATTGACGTGATAAAAATATTCTTAATTTAACGGTGATTTTCAACCATTTTGGATAAACATTCCAGTCTTTTTCTTCTTTTCCAAAAAAGCATTCCAGTCTTTCGGTTTTTCCTTTATTCCCTACTTTCCACGACTACATACAACAACCCAAGAAAAAAGTATACAAATCCAACGGTCTGGGTTCTCCATCGAAAGACCTCCACAACCAAAGATCATAATTGTCTACTTTACCCTCAACTCTGCATGTCCCGTACCTAGTGGCCCTGCTCAAAGTCTTCGTCTTCAACTGTCTCACTCCCTCTCTTCCTCCGGCTGTCTCGTCTTCTCTACGCAACCCTAATTTTGCTGCAAACTTTTGGGTCGTCACTGTCAGCTCTCACATGGTAATCTACTTTCTTTTTCTCCCATGAATTTATTTGCTTTTGTCTGTAGTTATGTATTTTCTCCTTTTTCCCTCTGCAATTCGTACTATTTATTAATTTATGCAAAATTATGGTTTTGTTCTGTAAAATTGGATCTTGGAATTATGGAAGCTGAGAATCTAGATTTTTTTTTCTTCTGTTTAAGCTTACTTGGAAGGGATTTTTCTGCTGGGCTTGACATTATTATAGAGTACCAGAGCATATTAGGCTTAGAAATTTAATTTTTTTTTCTGTTTTAATTTATATTTGTTGGGTTTTCTTTCCTTTTTTCTGTTTTAATTTATATTTGTTGGGTTTTCTTTCCTTTTTTCTGTTTTATGGGGAACCAAACAGACGGCTAGGGTTCTGGTTTGTGGGTTTTTCAAA
Source organism: Pyrus communis (assembly GCF_041283825.1). NCBI lineage: Eukaryota > Viridiplantae > Streptophyta > Magnoliopsida > Rosales > Rosaceae > Pyrus > Pyrus communis. The sequence goes on along the minus strand of NC_142579.1, from coordinate 40,717,612 downwards.
AGGTTACGTGAATGTGAGTTTTGCTGTTGAACTTTGTTGTCAAGATTTACAGTATAATACAGCTATTGTGTCTATAATGCTCTGTTTCCATGATAATTTCGATGTTTTGAGATTGAAGTACTTTTCGTGCTTTCATAATATGAACCTGTCGTGTTGGAATGCTGACTAAATTGTACTTTTTTCGTCATGTAGGCGAACAAGCACACGATCATTCTAATGCAAACTTCTCACAACAAAGCAAGTAGAACCTTTATGGACTATGATTCAATAAGTCAAGCAATGGATGGTATGTTTTATTTATGGTTGTTGTGATTACGTTTTATTTATTTATAAAAATTGTTGTTGTTACACTATCATTGTTATCGTTCAGCATTCTTTCGGCTCCAAAGTTTATTTGGTCTTTGGTACTATGGACCACTTCATATGTCGTAAAAGGAATTCTTGTGTATAAGAAAAAAAAAGTGCCCGTGAACTGCTTATTCTTGAAAGAAACTGAAAGGCATAGCTGATTCCAGAGGGAGAAAATAGTTTACTTTCACCTATTAGGTGAATAAGTACGTTTTTCTTAGAAAATGAAGGATGTGATAAGTAACCGATATTGAGTATTTGGCTCCCTTGCTCGTCAATGTGAGAGTTGTTGACCTGCATGGAGTACTTGAATGAAATATTAGTATGCCTAATTAGATATAAATGCCAACTTTATCCAGAATCCTAGTGATGATCCACTGATTTGGAGCTTGTAAAACTCACATGGGGGTACCTGAACGGATAGTGAAATGCATAACCTTCTGCAGGAAAATTTCCCTGTAGTGGCATCTCTCCAGTTTGATGGAGTGTACAGTTGTCGGGGATACTTATTTTAGTTAGGCTTGGAGTTTATAAGTTGTGAGAACGCTACTATATGACATGTGTTATGATTAATGTACCTTGTGTTTGGTGAAACATGATAGTTTGGGTGACATATTAAACTTCCACTTCATTGAGAGAAAACATGTTTCTTCGCTCTGCCCCTCTTCTTTTTTCTGTACATATATGTTTCTTGAGAGTTTTTTAACCCTCTTGGTTCACAGTTGGATACTTCAGGGTGAAAAAGGGTTGGAGTGCTCCCAAGAAATAATGTGGTTATAACCGGCATTGTTTTTTATTGCATTGACTAGAAGTTATGCTGTTGTGTGTATAGGTATATGTGGACTGTATGAGAGGAAGCTGAGGGAGTTAAATCCAGCAATTAGAGATATCTCTTATGACATCGGAGATCTCTACAATTTCATTGATGGCCTTGCTGACATGAGTGCTTTAGTGTATCTCTCTCTCTCTCTCTCTCAACAAAACTCACACACAAATAGGCACCAAACTATGTATAGCTTGTCACTGAACTATTTTTTTTGTAGAATTATGTCAACGATGTTCAAATTTTGAGTTAGAATGGTTCCCGATCATCTGCAGTTCTTTTAACTTTCCCATTTCAAGTTTTTGTTTGTGATGTCTATTGGGGTGGGAAACTGATACCTTTCGGTCTGGTTTTGGTTTGCAGATATGATCATTCGATTCAGGCATATCTCCCCTATGACCGACAGTGGATTAAACAACGGACACTTCGACATCTGCAAAAACTGGCGCATTGACAAAAGTGATGCTGCAGATTTATCTGTAGCAGACTTCAGACTTGAATCAAATATTAAGGGAATTAGCTATTAAGTGTATAATTTCAGACTATCCGGGCTTTCATCCGGTCTGTGTTTATTCGGGTGTTGTAACCTTTCTACCTGTGCACATATCTTCAAAATTATAAGGTGGCTTTGCCCAAGTTTCAAATGAAAACCAACGTTTGTTGTCGGCTTCGATTCCGGAGCAATTCTTCTTTGTTTCATAAACCTTTGACTGTGATATCAGAATCTTGTACCATTTAAACTTCAAAGCAGAGGAGATACCCAAAAGTACGTCTAAAGGGGTGAACCGTGAACGTTGTGTTGCGGTTTTAATGAAAACTAGTGTGGTTAGAGATTCAATCAAAACTACTAAATTACATGTTGGTTTTTATCAATAAAAAATTCAAACTCAAGATCTCTTCTAACACTTCGAAGAGAAATTTTGTTTCTCTTTCCCAAAAGCAAAACCATATGAGAAATTATTCTCGCAATTAGTACCAATACAACCAAATATGAAGGTGTTTCATTTGATTGTTTTTGTGACATTTCATTCCATAACGGGAAAGATGTCTAAAATTCGAAAAGAGTTTTGATTTAGTGCAATAAGACCTTGATTAACAAAAATTTTAATTTTGCCAATTAGTACTACGGTCTAGTGGTATTCATCTTTACGTAAGAGGTCTTAGGTTCGATTTTAGTCAAAAGAGAATTTAAACCACAGTATTGCTAGCCCATTGTGAGACTAATCCCACCTTCTCCCCATTAGCGTAGATAATATCTTTTGCTCAAAAAAAACAAAAACAAAAATTTTAATTTTAGATTTAATATAACTTTGTAATTGTGCCATCAAATAATATTTTTTAAATTAAAATCTATTTCAATTTTTTAATTTGAAAGTATATTCCATAATTCTAATAACGATAGACTAAAGGATTTTAATGTATTTGAGACCCAAATTAATTGAATATCTCCAAAAGGCAAATAATACTAAATAGTGCAATCCACTTGGTTTTTACAGTAAAAAAATCAGTAGTGCCCAAATTTACGATTAGGGCTTTCGCGGAGCCGCTTTCTGAATTTCTGATCGCCCACTGCGTTTCACAGTCGTCGTCCTCCGCGGTTCTCGGCTTTGCAGAAAGAGAGGGCGGATTTGCAATCGGACCAGTCGGGTTAGGGCCTTGCGGGAATTAAAGCTTCAACCTTCACACACTCTCCCGGTAAGCAGATTTGATTTCCGACGATTGAGCTAAATAAATTAGAAATTTTGAACTTGGTAATCTCTCATGGTTTGGAATTTCGTTTTTTATGCAAATTTGGGTTCGTAGTTTTTATACTTTGTGAATTGACGTTGAAGTTATTGAGTTTTGATGCGTTTTGTCGAACTGATTTGCAGAAGCTGATGCAAAATGAGTTCGTTCTCAATTACCCGGAAGAAGACTCCGTTCCAGAAGCACAGGGAGGAGGAAGAGGCAAAGAAAAAGGTGCAGCTGCCGCCATTGATTATTAACCTCATTGAGCTTGTTGGCTTGGCTTTTGTGGAAAAGAGGTTTACTGACAAATTATTGTTTTGTTCTTTTCGATTTTCGTTTCAGAGAGCGGAGGATGAAACAGCTCGGTTATATGCGGAGTTTGTGGAGTCATTTCAAGGGGATAACGCACCTGGGTCGAAGGCCTTTGTTAGAGGAGGAACAATCAATCCCAATGAGAAGGTGAAGCCGGATTCCAAAGGTTAGTATAGCTGGAGAACTATGTACTGCTTTCTGTTTAAGTTCTGAAAGTTTCAGTTCTTAGTGCTTTGTTTTCATATTATGCCATTGCACAATATGGATAAGTAAAATAGCTTTCCATTATTATCAGAACACATTAATAAAAGTATGGACCTTTTTATTCATTCGCGGATCGCAGGTGAAAAGTCCAAAGATGGGGTATCTGTTCCAAAGAAGGGGAGTAGGTAAAGAAATGCTTTTGATTAGCCATGCTGCAATACTCTTCGATAAGGCATCATAACTAGGAGAATTTTTATGGTGATGATTTGATATCCTTGGATGGATTTTGTGTTGTGAAGTTGTAAGTGTTCTAAATAGAAAAGTGAAGAATGACGATTATTCAACAATCAATTTCAAATAAATCAACCCTAATGTTTACTCATTTTCTCTTTTAATTCCATTTCTTTTGGTAAAATGTATTGTGAGCTTGCTATTCATTCCTAGTTTATTGAATGCGTTGGAAATCTTTGGGTTTCTTGAATGTTTTAAGTAAGTGTATACTTCTACATGTGCATTTTTTATGCATATTGTACTGAACTCGAGGGTAGTGTCATATAGTGGAAGTTCTGTAGTTGGATTTAAACTCGCACAAATGCTAGGTTGATATGAAACATTGTCAGTTCTGTAACGTGTTCTGTGCGTAAATGTTTTATGAACCTTTTTGTGACATAGTCAGTAGTCATATAGCTTATTCCGACTCATGAGTTGCAGTGTAATGTTGTCCAAATCAATAACAATACCAAAAGTTAGGTTTAAAAACCGTTTATACTTCATTCTAAGTGAGAAAATCTAGTGGTCACCTGGAATTACTACATTATCTCGTAGAAACAACTAAGTTTTGGACCGGTTTGGATGAGCTTTTGAATACTTTTCTTTTCTATAGAAGCAGTGGGAAACAGTAGCCTGTTGATGTTGTCAATGGCTTATATTTATAATTTCTGAACTAAAGCTGATGTAGATTCATCGGGTTTTTTGTTTTTGTTTATGTCTTAAGCTTGCTTTCTAAAGAAACGTCTCAGAACTCATTTGGCAACATGTTTCTGCACTGTAATTTACTTGTCATGTTTACATAAAAGTTTGAGAATGGCGGAATCAAACAGGCCCTCTAAGGTAGCGGTTGAAGGGGCTTGGTTAGGAATGAGCTATGGTTGAGCAGTTGATATGCTTCATTCTATGTATTTTGATAATCACTTTCCAGGAAAAGAGCTTCGATAACAAGCACATTTGCCATTATGTTACCTTCTACAGGTATGTTCCGTCTTTCTTACCACCACCTTTGGCATCCAAAGGGAAAGAACCTGAGAAGGTCAGTAGGTAATAGCTTTTATTTATAGTATCAGAGTGAATTGTGTATTGACTCTAAATATTGCTCATACACATTGTAGAGGGAGGAGGAGAGGCCGAGGGAGAAAGAAAAAGGAAAGTCTCGAAACATCGATCATTTTATGGAAGAGTTGAAGCGTGAGCAGGAGATGAGGGAGAGGCGAAATCAAGAGCGTGAAAATTGCCATGATGGGCGGCAGATGGAGAATTCTACAGTACGTATTTCCCTAATTAATTCTAGTTTTGAATTTTGTAGGAATGGTGATTTGGATGATATATCTTCACTTTAGCATGGGTTGTTTTAAGTTGGGTAAATGACTTTCCAGTTCTCAATGCATTTTTTTGTTGTTCTAGCATTTGAGCCTCGTTATTAGAATAGGTTTTTTATTTAATGAAAACATGCAAATACACTTTGGCATTGTTGAATTACATCTTTTTTGTTTGTTTTGTTTAGTGTTAATATTTAGCGGTTCCTATTAAAATTTCTGTTTTATGTCTTTACTTTATCGCTGTGTCATACAGATCTTTTATCTTGCACATCATATGTTTTCTAGTTCCTTTTGAAAAACATATGTTCATTAAGCCATACCTTTTCAGCCATCCAGTCGCTTTGATGAACTTCCAGACGAATTTGATCCAAGTGGAAAGCTTCTTGGATCATTTGATGATGGTGATCCACAAACTACTAATCTATACGTTGGAAATCTGTCACCAAAGGTTTGCTTCTTCTTCTCCATTTTTTTGTAGGGTTTGTTTTGACTTTGTACTCTCTTGCGTATGATACAAAGAACTTGCCAATCTGAGCATATGTTTCTCATATGGCTAGGTTGACGAAAATTTTCTTTTGCGAACTTTTGGAAGATTTGGGCCTATTGCTAGTGTGAAAATAATGTGGCCTAGGACAGAAGAGGAGCGAAGGCGCCAAAGAAATTGTGGCTTTGTAGCTTTCATGAACAGAGCTGATGGTCAGGCGGCGAAGGATGAAATGCAAGGTTGGTTACTTCCAGTTACCGTACAATTGAGGCTTCCTCTTGGTAGATGTTTTAAATATGTATCTGTGCTCTCTCTGCGAAGATAAAGTTATCCTATTTGGATCTCATGTTACTCGGTTTATACTAATCACACTAAATTAACTTTGAAGAACAAATTGCTAGTTGATGTTATTTTCTCATCCTATAAACTTTTGTGTACTGGGGAATGAAGGATAGTAAAGTAATTACCAATTAACAAAAAACATTGTTGTGCAGGAGTGGTGGTTTATGAGTATGAGTTGAAGATTGGGTGGGGCAAGTCTGTTGCTCTACCATCACAAGCTCTACCTGCTCCCCCTCCAGGACATATGGCCATCAGGAGCAAGGAGGTTTGTTTCATTTTCATCTTAAATGCTTTGAAATTAATTTGCAGCCGTAAATTGTTTGCCTGTTTGTTTCTCCTAAAGTTTGAAGCATCCTAGCTAATTGTTTGGGCAGCAAGGATTTGACATTCTCAGCATCACTTGACGCTTCAGATGGATTGTTGGAGCTAACATTCTTTATTGTTGACAGGGTGCCACTGTAATCTTGTCTGGTCCATCAGGTCCCTCAGGCCCACCTGTCACTTCTGTTTCTAGTCAGAATTCTGAACTGGTACACTACCTAGTTCTTTTGTGGTCACTACTTTTATTTATCCAATATTGCAATCTTGCCAATCTTTGGATATCTTTTTGACGAATAGGTTCTTACTCCAAATGTTCCTGATATAACGGTCGTTCCACCAGAGGATGATCACCTCCGCCACGTGATTGATACAATGGCTTTGTATGTTCTGGATGGTGGATGTGCCTTTGAACAAGCTATTATGGAAAGAGGTAGAGGGAATCCTCTTTTCAACTTCTTGTTTGAGCTTGGCTCAAAGGAGCATACTTACTATGTTTGGAGGCTCTATTCGTTTGCTCAGGTAAATCCTTTGTCTTATGTGTATGCACACACGCATCATATTCCTAGGAAGTTCAGTAAAAAGACTTATGCTTGTCTGTTACTGGTTGCTGAGTGATCTTAGCTATTGCTTCTTGAAGCTTCTTAGTATAAAATATCTGTAGCCTAAGGGACTGAAGATTTATATTAATGTTGTGAATGCAGGGTGATACTCTACAAAGGTGGCGAACAGAACCTTTCATTATGATTACTGGTAGTGGAAGGTAAACCAAACCTACTTTTTCCTCTTTCTATGATTGAGTTATTTTAAGACCATAGGTGTGAGAAGTAAGTTGGTGCATTGGACCATAATACTGATCCGTCTGTATATTTACTTTATATTTTTCTAGATGGATTCCACCACCTCTGCCAATAGTAAAAAGCCCAGAACATGAAAAAGAGGCAGGTACAACATATGCTGCAGGAAGAAGCAGGGTAACTGTCTTGTCACATGCACTAGCAGGATGAATTTATTTCATATGTTTTCTCATGGTGTAACTTTCTTTTCATTAATATTGCAGCGTGTAGAGCCAGAAAGAACACTTACTGATTCACAGAGGGATGAATTTGAAGATATGTTACGTGCATTAACGTTAGAGAGGAGTCAGATTAAGGATGCTATGGGGTTTGCATTGGACAATGCTGATGCAGCTGGGGAGGTAAATGCAGATAATAGAGTCACTTGTCAGTTTCTTATTCAACTTTACAGATATTACCAGAGATCTATTAACCAGTGGGGAGTATCAAAAGAAAAGAAAAGGAAGAAAGAAAGAGCAGTTCTGCGTGTACACATTTCTCAGACTGTTTTGTGTTGCAGATAGTTGAAGTTCTTACAGAGTCTTTGACTCTTAAGGAGACCCCTATCCCAACCAAAGTAGCAAGACTTATGCTTGTCTCTGATGTGCTTCACAATAGCAGTGCTCCTGTAAAGAATGCATCTGCATACCGCACCAAATTTGAAGCTTCATTACCAGACATAATGGAGAGCTTTAATGATTTGTATCGTAGTATAACAGGAAGGATTACTGCTGAGGCCCTTAAGGTATGATAATGGTAGTTTCATTCTGCTGTAGTGACAGCCCATCATATTTTTTTTTTCTTTTTCTGACATTTGTTGAACTTTACTTGAAAATCTTCAGGAAAGAGTTCTGAAAGTATTGCAAGTATGGTCGGACTGGTTTCTTTTTTCAGATGCTTACGTGAATGGATTACGGGCTACTTTTCTTCGGTCTGGGAACGCTGGTGTGGTCCCCTTTCACTCCATATCTGGCGATGAACCTGAAATAGACAAAAAGACCACTTCCGAAGATACAGGTGATGCTATTAAAACCAATCAAGATGCTGCTCTGGCAATGGGCAAAGGAGCAGCTATGAGGGAGTTATTGAGTCTTCCCCTAGCTGAGTTGGAAAGACGCTGCAGACATAATGGATTGTCTCTTGTTGGTGGTCGCAAAACAATGGTTGCACGATTGCTTAGTCTTGAAGAAGCAGAAAAACAAAGGGGCTACGAACTAGATGATGACTTGAAATATGCTCAGAAGCATTCAAGTTCAGCCAGAAATTCAAGTAGCTGCAGAGAAACAAATATTGAACCAGACCCAGTAGAAATGTCTGGATGGAATCGTTATGCAGAGGATGAGAGACAGTCTCAAGCGAAGGGGTCCCTACCCTTGGCCCAGACCTTTCCGATTCCGCAGCCTGAACTAAAAGCTTTTACCAAGAAAGAGAAGAGTGATCCTATTCTACCAGCTTCTAAATGGGCGCGAGAGGATGATGATAGCGATGATGAGCAAAAGCAGAGTGCTCGGGGTCTTGGGTTAAGCTACTCATCTTCTGGAAGTGAAAATGCTGGTGATGGTCCCAGTAAAGCTGATGAGATGGAGGTTGCAAATGATGCAAGCATTCCAGCACAACCTGACAGTGGAATTAGTGAGGAGCAGAGGTATGTGCAGTTTCATTTGTTTGGAGCCAATGCTTTAAGGAACCTAACAAAATTGTACTTACATTTTGCTTGACTGTTTTACTGCAGGCAAAAGTTGAGACGTTTGGAAGTTGCTTTGATAGAATATCGTGAATCTCTTGAGGAGCGGGGAATAAAAAATCCTGAAGAAATTGAAAGGAAGGTTGCATTTCATCGGAAACGGCTGGAATCAGAATATGGGTTATTAGATTCCAGCGAAGATGCTTCTGGGAGTAGTAAGTTCTCCTGTAGTTAATAACTTAATACGTACGACATTGGGCTGAGATTTGTGACATTCATTTGAAGTACTGTTTCTCTTGTCCTTTTTTTTTTTTTTCTTTTCTAAATTTTAAACGCTTGAATTGTATCTTATAATTTCCCCCCTATGTATTCTTCAGAGAGAACATCCTCAGAGAGGAACAGACGGGATGCCGATACTCATGATGCTTCAAGAAAGCGGCACCGCAGTGGAAGCCAAGGTGATAGTCCAGTACAAAGATCATCAAACAGAGATCGGGAAAGGGAACATGATTTAGACAGAGACCGGGAAAGGCAGCGGGACAGAGACAGAGATAGACCCCGTGATTTTGAAGGTGATAGGGGGAGAGGCCGGGATCGGGATCGTGAGAAAAGTGGAAGTAGAGACAGGGATGACCATGAGAGAGAGAGAAGCAGAGAAAGAGACAGGGACCGGAGGAGAAGAATGAAATGAGTCTATCTATCCTGAAGCACTCCTCCTTGAAAAGAGTTGGGAATCTAATCGATAGTTTCCAAAATTGAGGCCCGTGGGTCGCTTTTTTGGAACCGTGATGCAGTGTTTCTAGATGATGTTGGGGCCAAGATGGAAGTCAAGCTGGAGACTGCTTTGGAAGAAGAATTATTTGGTGAGAACGTGTTGTGTGTTTTCTAGTGATAGTTACTGTAAACAGATGTCTACGGTTACATCCTGTAACAGGAAATTTAGTTCTTGTTAACCTATATTTCTTGGCAATTATATAACGATTTCGCTTCGAAGGTGTCACATCTTCATTGCTTTTTGTAATGCCATACTTTGGTACTGGTTTGGTAATCCACCAGGAGAGAGTGGTTAGTATCTGGAAATGAAGCCATCAGAATCTTCCCTTTGTTTTTTGAAGTTCAATTTTACCGCGTTCGATCACAGTTTTCTGTTACCCAACTGTTGAAATGTATATGATCTTTTAGTTTCGAGTTCAAAGCTTCGTCTTGGCTTCCAACTGATACGCTGTTGCTCAATGCTTTTGGTCATTCTGTTATTGGACTCGGATTTGTTATTGGCGCTCAAAGCTTTGAGGGAAAATAATTAAGTTAATTTACAGTGCAAACGACCGGAACCCTAACCAGAATGTGAAACAAGGTTACACCGAAAAACCCTAAAGCTTATGACTGCGGACGGAGCTTCCTCAGTAACCACTTCTTGCGCAGCGTCCCATCCAAGGCCAGGAATGTCTTTGCCTTTCTCTCATCTTCTAATAGATCACAAGCATCCAACATAAGCTCATCATCCATACCTGGTAAAGCTTGAAGTGCATCGATTGCTTTTTCTATTGATGTGCGGTTATTTTTCTCCTTATTGTCTGTGAGTTTTGTAACCCCGCCTACCATCTCAGCTGGAGCCTTTTGCGTATCCTTGCCTGTTTTCTGTGCTTTCTTGGAGCGTCCTGAGTTTGGTGGCGTCAAAGTTGGTCGCTTTCTCTGTTGAACAGATATTCCAACGTCCTCGGCTAACATTTGCAGATCTCCAGATGCTCCATTCATCTCTATTTCAAACACAATAGGGCCAGCTTCCATTCCTACACCCTGCCCACTGAATTTTCCGTCTAATTCTCTATTTACACAAATCTTGCTCAAATCGCTATAACCACCTAAGAATGCATTTCTATAGGAGATAGCATCTGGGTGTTCCTACAAACATATCATACATCACACCTTGGTCGGTTCATTCTACTCATAAACAAGTTGTCAAGATAAAAACAACAGAACGCATTACGTACCTTAATGTAAGCTTCCCAAATGTCATCTTCAGCGGTTATCATTTGCTGAGTTTCATCCCACATAAATCCAGTATGAGTGAGAATACTGCTGATGCAGTCATGCTGCTTCACCAAGCATGCATATCGATCTTCTAGAGCGTGTATATCACACTGAATTCCAAATTTCATATTAAATGATTCAAGCATTTGAGCCCATGCTTGCTCATTGAATGTGTGATTAATCTTATTCCCACTATGCAGCTGATCTATCATAAGATCAATAAAATAACGGTCCATTGTTGGTGTCCAATCTATCGGCAAAGGAACAACGGGAATGTAGGGCGTGTTATTCTTCTCCGCACCTACACGAGGATGCAAAGATCATTTAAATTGTCTTTTGAGTTTGAAACACAGTGCAATAAGTACACTTCTAGAAGTGGCATTCAAATACAAAACTTATTCTTCTTTTTCTTCTTGTTTTTTTTTTGTTTTTTTTTTTTCGAAATTGCCTTGCACACTACTTAAAAATCAGACTATTATGAGAGAGTAATGATAGCATACCAGTCATCAAATCTGCTAATTCACCAGATGGATCTGAATTGAACGCCAAACGACTGTATCTTCCATCATAAGTTTCTTCTTCAAAAATAACACGCAATTTGTTGTAGCCTGGTATAGTTTTAACTCTATATGATCGAGCATCAGGATGGTTCTGCATGGATTATATGTAAGTAGCAAGAAACCAACAAACTTTTGTGTTAATCAAGAAGGAGAAGCTTACCTTAATATAACCATCCCAAACACTATCCTCAGCTGTTACCATTTCTCGTGATTCATCCCATGAAAATCCACCGTGCTTAAGAAGAATCTTGATGTCATTGTACTGCTTTCGCCAATGTTTGAAACGATTCTTCAAAACATCTTTATCATGGTGAGATTTGAATCGTGCATTGAAAGATACAACCATGTCATTCCAAGCCTGAGTTATGAAAGTTTGTCCTAGTTTATTTCCTCTCTGCACCTGGTCTTGTAACAACTCAAGGAGGTAACGATCCATTATTGGTGTCCAATATGTCCTTGAACGCTCACTGACATTTGGAGTCTGGCTCCCCTTTCCTTCCCCTACAGAAATAAAGATCTACTTGAAGCAATCCCTTCATTCTTGACAAGATTTAGAGACCAGAAAGAAAATGAAAAGAAAAAGAAGCAGACATTTCATGCGACAGAAAGTTTTCGAATCAGTCATTTAACAATATAAAAAGCTATAAAAAAATGGGATGTGTTTCACACACCCTTTTTAGCTTCTCACACACCCCTTTTATTTCTAACCATGGATTGAATAAATCAAACAGAATCAAAGGCCATTATTAAATAGGGGTGTGTAAGAGCCTAAAAAGGGTGCGTGTTTATCATTTCCCTTAAAAAAAAAAAGAATGAATGAATGAAGAATTTTTTCATGATCGATAAACTCTAAAAACGCCTGTCTGTTGGTGATAAGGAAACTCAGCAACTTTCATATGTCGTTGGTTAACATATCATAATCTATAAAGAAACAAATAACAGTATGTGATTCCCATTTCTCTTTCTGGGGATTTCTTTATCTTTATGACCATCGTGTCGTAAGTTGTAACTCACCAGCTTTGATGTGTGATGTATCATCAAGGTTTTTCTGTAGATGCAAATGATTGTCGGTGCCAAGATCGCATTCAGTTCCAAATAACAGGGACATGCTAAATAAGTTTGGCAAGGCTTTTGTTTTATATGTCCGTGCATGAGGGTGTACCTATCATAACTACATCAATCAGTCGTTGATAACAAAAAGAATTAGAAAAGAAAAACCTACCAAGAATATATAACTCAATGATGAAACTGTCATCAGTGTACCTTTGTATATGCATCCCAAACCTCATCATCAGCTACAATCATATGTCGCGTTTCATCCCAGGAAAAGTCCTTCTGTCTTAACAAAATTGTTGCATCACTATAATACTTCAACAGTTTCTTGTATCGATGCCTTAAAACTCGTAAGCTATGTTGAGGTCCAAATTCTTCATTAAATTTGGCAAGCATAACTGTCCATGCTTGTTTGTTGAATGCATTATCAGGCTTATTGCCAATTGATACTTGTTCCAGCATAATGTCAACGAAATACCGGTCCATTTCTAGTGACCATTCTGTCCTTGGGCGCTCGCTACTTGAAGGAGCAAGGCTGCCCATTCCATCACCTACATATTAAGGAATGTTTAAGTCAATGTGTCACATTAGAGCAAAAAGTCAACTTATGTAGTAACATACGTAATTTTTGGAAGCCAACTATCATCACGTTAAGCCAGTCATGTTACAAAATTCCAATGATCAGGCCATCGATACTTGTTTTGCTTATCTTATGACTAACAATAAGCAGATCACCTACTTGTAACAATGTCTACCATTTTGAAGATTGACCCAGAACTTCCTCTCAAGATACAAAAAATGACTCCTATATGCTTGCTGATCGGCTCATCAAGCACAAGAACAGCACACTACCAAACACTAACCACCTGAAACTAGTCTCTTAAACTGAAACATCAATCGTACACTGTACACTCCTTGGTCTTAGGTTTATGACAAGGAAAGGATACAAACCCGTGGTTACTCCTTGAACTTCATCATCAAAATCTACGTCATGGCTTGATCGACTGTATCTTCCATCAGCAGTTGTATAGCCATAAATGAGGCATAATTCATTGAAATTCAACACCGGTTTAGTTTTGTAAGGCCGTGCATCCGGGTGAACCTACATGCATTAAATGTTATTTCACAGTTACAGAACAAAACAGATAGTTTTACAAATAACCAAGAGTAGGGAAAGAACTGCACCTTGATGTAAGCATCCCATATGTAATCATCAGCTACCACCATCTGACGACTTTCGTCCCAAGAAAACCCATTCTGACCAAGAATATTTTTCACATCATTGAACTGCATCCACAAAGTCGTATACCGGCTTTTCAAGACATCCTTGTCATAATGAGAGCCAAATTGTGCATTAAACACGCTGAGCATTTCGGTCCAGGCCTGCTTGTTGAAAGTATGGCCAACACGAGCTCCTCTATGCAATTGCTCCAACATAAGATCAATAAAGTATCGTTCCATCGTTGGAGTCCAATACGTCCTTGACCGATCACTATTCGCTGCCGCAGTTTGGCAACCCATTTCCTCCTCCTCCTCCAATCAACACTGACATACATAGCACAACACAGAGTTGATACCATTTCTTTTAATGAAAATGTTAAATATATTAAAACCAAACTGGCAACATTGGCACATTCAGCAGAATTTCAACCAGATAAGCAACAAGAAATTCTTATGTGTACCCGAAACGCTTACTACCACTCCACGCGTCATAATATGAATGGGCGACAAGATTGATACGCTTATATTAATGAAAAACAAATATAAGTGTTATAACTTTGTTGGAATCATACTACCGCGTAGAGGCATTTCGGCTACACCGCTAAAAATCTCATGAAATCTACAATCAATTTGCCACATTTTTGGAAAATCCATTGAACCCAACAAAGAAAAAATGAGCAAAAGCTTGAAAGCTGAAATCTTTATCTCTGCAAACCTTAAAAGCTTCATTTTTCTTTCCATTTTATGACAATGCAGCACAGTAGTTGAAGGTGAAATTCCCAATTCGAATTGGGATTTTTACACTGACAATGTCCGCTATCCAAAACTACCAATACTAATATAGGGCAGCTAAAATTTCGAGAACCCAGAGAAAAAAGTGTGCGATATTGATACAGAGACGAAGGCTAGAAGCATATATATTCAAAGGTTTGAGCAGATGGTGAAAAAGTTCGGTGCTTTATACCTGTGATGTTTCTACCGAGCGCAAGAGAGAGAGAGAGAGAGAGAGAGAGGGGCTGATTTCCGAGGGGGTTGGTTGGCGCCTTGGGAAGATCTGTGATTGCCAAAAGAGTTAACCCTAATCCGGAATAAGGGAAGGAGTACCCGAGGTGTTTGGTCGCGGAGGCAGCCCTTTCAATTTTTTTTGTTTTTATATTTACTTTTATTTTTCGGGTGCGGTGAATTAGAGTGGAGCGGATCTATCTATGCGGACTTCGTGTTAAGCCCACAGAGTATTGGGAAATTGGTTCTTAATACTTATATTAACGGTAATGACAAGTACATACACCTCTCTTTTCTTTTCTTTTTCTTTTTTAATTTGGTCCGTCGTTTTTGTTTAATCTATTCAATTTGATAAATAAAAAGAAAAAGAAAATGTGTTATAGGAGATTTCCCGAGTTATAGACTAAAAATTGTGTGTAAAAATCAGTTCGTAAATAATAAGGCACAAACTGATTATTGTATATTAAAGACGTGGATGTTCTGAAGTTAGCCGAGCATGCAATAATCTACCCTAATACCATATTAAAATGTAAGCGTATAATTCAAAATGAATTGACAATAAACAGAGAAGTCCAATATAATTTCAGCAATTATGCATAGTTTTAATTCCCGAGTACAATTGGATTTCCATCCTCATTTATGATAATTCAAAATGAATTGACAATAAACAGAGAAGTCCAATATAATTTCAGCAATTATGCATAGTTTTAATTCCCGAGTACAATTGGATTTCCATCCTCATTTATGATAATTCAAAATGAATTGACAATAAACAGAGAAGTCCAATATAATTTCAGCAATTATGCATAGTTTTAATTCCCGAGTACAATTGGATTTCCATCCTCATTTATGATAATGAATCCAGCTGGTGCCTTTCAATTCACCACTGAACCATCCAAGTTAAGTTTTAAAAGAAGCTTCTAGGAGAGGAGAAATTTTTAGTTGTGACGGAAATATGGGTAGTACATCATATGTTTTTATGTAAGTGATGAGAAATTTTATTTTTTAAATTATTAACTTTTTAACACATATATCCCACCATTTATATAGCGACATATAATGTACCATCCCGTATGATGGCTGAAAAATCTCTTCTAGAAGAGGGATTCCACCTAATAAACCGTGCTAGTTTCTTTGTTAGTTCCATTCGCATTCATAAAATCTTCACCCAAACTCATAGCCAGCATATCTACTCTAACAAAACAGCTTGTGTATTAACTGGCACTCTTAACTTAGGGATTGCCATACTTCTTTAGTTATGCATCATTATCATCGCCCATATTCGATATTGCTGGCCAATGAGATCTTAAAAATTAATTTTAAACTCTAGTAGTCCTTATATATTTCTCAACTCATGCAACATCTTACAACATCTGCAACCTCGCGTTATGCGAGGAAAATGATCGTTTCGTATGACTTGCCTAAGCGTGTAGTTTTGTTGGTTTAATTCTCTATTTTTTGGTGGTTCATTGATGAGAATCTTGTGCGTTGTGTCAACAGCAGTTTTTGCTCATTATATTCTTGCGGGGCTTCCAAGTTTTCGTTTCTCTTAGGAGTTGTCTTTGTTTTATTTTTTCTAATAGCTTTTTACATCTCTATTTTCTTACGATGCCTGTAATCTGCAGCAGTCAGGTAACCTTCTGTGTTTTCTTCTTCATCAATTTTGTGTCACCTTTTGCTCATTCAAAATTGGCAAGTCCACTTTCATTCACCATATCTCAATTCAACAATGACAACAAAAACATAATCTACGAAGGCGACGCAACGCCTTCGCTTGGAATGGTTGAGCTCAACACAATGACTCAATATTTCCGCGCAGGACGGTGTACGTATGCGCAGCCTTTGCATCTATGGGACTATACTACTGGATCAATGGTTGACTTCAGCACCCACTTCACTTTCATGATCGACACGCGAAAAACTACGCAATACATGAGCGACGGACTTGCCTTTTTCCTTGCTCCTGTTGGCTATCCAATCCCTCCTAACGGAGCCGGCGGTGGCCTAGGGTTATTCAACACCACCACTCAATATGGAGTACCCCAAAACCAAATTGTAATGGTTGAGTTTGACACGTACTCTAACACGGAATGGGACCCGCCGGGGCAGCACGTCGGGATCAATGTTAACAAAATCTCCTCAGCTATTACTCGCGTCTGGGAGTTCGGCAACAAAACTAGGAAGAACACTCATGTGTTGATAACTTACAATGCTGTCACCAAGAACCTTAGTGTGTCCTGGAGATACGACGAGGACCCAAGTTCTGCCTCTTTTGCAAACACTTCCTTTTCTTTTCCTATCGACTTGAGTGAGGTTCTACCCGAACAGGTCACAATTGGTTTTTCAGCTGCAACCGGATTATATCCAGAGCGGCACGTTATAAATTCATGGGAATTCACTTCAAGTATGCACTATGGTAGGAGGATACAAAATCAAGGGAGGAAGAGGCTAATAATTTTTGTAGCAGTTTCCGCCTTCGTTGTGATGCTTGGCGTGGCAATGTGTGCTTGGTTGGTGGTACTGATAAGGAAGAACAGAAACAGTTCCTTCAATGTCACGCCCCCTTTAAATGTGGATCTCGAGAGACTAGCCTTCCCGAAGCGATTTACTTACAAAGAACTAGTTGCGGTCACCAATGGCTTCGGGAACGATAGAAGGCTAGGCCATGGAGGGTCAGGACAAGTTTATAAAGGGATGTTACAAGATCTAGGCTGCACGGTTGCTGTGAAGAGAATCTTTGCGGAATCTGAGCACTACGAGAAAGTCTTCATTAACGAAGTGAAGATAATAAGCCGGTTAATACATAGAAACCTGGTGCAATTCATTGGATGGTGTCACGAGCAGGGCGAATGCTTACTTGTTTATGCATACATGCCTAACAGCAGCCTCGACCAACATTTATTTGGCTGTAGAGCAACCTTGCAATGGGACTTTCGGTACAAGATAGCGTTAGGCTTGGCGTCGGCGCTTAATTATCTACACGAAGATGTAGAGCAGTGTGTCCTTCACAGGGATATCAAATCAGCTAACGTGTTGTTGGACACCGATTTCAGCAGCAAGCTTGGTGACTTTGGGATTGCGAAGCTCGTGGATCCGCGGTTCAGGACTCAGACAACAGGAGTTGTAGGGACATATGGATACATGGCACCAGAGTACGCAAGCGGAGGGAGGGCTAGTAAAGAATCAGACATGTTTAGCTTTGGAGTTGTGGCCTTGGAAATCGCTTGTGGACGGAGGACTTACCAGGATGGGGAACTTCATGTGCCGCTTGTCAGGTGGGTTTGGCAGCTGTACCTAGCCGGAAATCTTCTCTATGCAGCAGATGAGAGGTTGGATAAGAAGTTTGATGAAAAAGAAATGGAATGCTTGTTAATGGTGGGATTATGGTGCACTAACCCCAGCAATAAGGGAAGGCCAAAAGCAGGGCAAGTGATGAAGGTCCTTCTTTTCGAAGCGCCATTACTGGAACTTCCATATGACCAGCGGTGGTGCGATGATCCATTGCCTCAAGGCAATGATTTAAGTCCTTCAGCTCGACGCCTACTGCCTGAATTTTCGGAAAGACTTGTATGATTGTACATTTTCCATATAAATTAAGATTATATTTTCTTAAGATAGGTGAATTTTCTCATGTACGTGTTTTTATTTTTCCAATTTAGATTTCTTTGTTGATTTTGATTTTTGATAATTTTAGTTAGAAATTGTTTTAGATTGGGTGTTTGGAGTTGAGTATTATGAGATTTGGGACACCAAAAATGTGGTATCAATGTGGTGTTACCAAAACTTACTACAAATGTTGTCGATATTTAATTTTGATCAATTCAACAATAGAAATATCGATTTTCATTCATTTTAGTGCATCCTTTCTAAAATGCATGTTTTAATAATAGAATTGCATACATGAATAACATAATTTAATATATACATTTTGTGAAACATTTTATGAGATATTATGCTTTTGAGAATATTTTGAATTACCATATTTTATCGAACTAATGTTCTTTGTAGTATATATGATGGATGATCATATATTGCTTACAAAAATATTTTTACACACTTCTTTATAGTATATACTATAAATTAGGCTCGCGCATTGCTACGGGAACCAGCTATTTCAGACGTAATCAGATGAATAATACACATTTAAGTTGAATAAATTCAACACAATTATGAACAAACAAAGGGATACATGAGTGAATAAGGTCGATAAGATAAGCAATTTTATTTTTATATACATTTAAGTGAGTTGGCATATAAACACATTGTACAATGAGTGAGAAGAAACTGAACGTCTTTGATTAGAAAGAGATGGTTTCCCAAAAAGTTCTGTTTCCTTAAGAAACAAAAGAAACATTTAGTTCACACATATAATGTGTCCTGCAGTTTAGGCAGCCATTTCAACAGGTAAATAAAAATAGAAAGTGTTGAGGACTTGTTCAAGTAGCTAATTTTGTAACCACAATTGTTCAAAGGCAAAAATGAGCAGAAGGTTTGTTTCCATACGAAACTGAAGAAACATAAGCAAGCTGCAATTTACACATATTTTGCCCCTGCAGCTAAGATGACAAAATATATGCCCTACAACCTACATACCTCACTTGTGCTACATATGCCTTACACTGGAAAAACATCAAAAATCAAATACAAATTTGTAAATCATGGACGGATTTTGTTTTACATTTTTATAATCAAATCAAGTGGCAGTGTAGCACATAAAATTACAAACTTGAAGCAACCAGAGAGAGAGCAGAAATTAAGATGTATATCCTCAAACTTGCAACATACTGTATGGAAGCTAATCGTAGAGGTTTGTGAAGCATAATGCGGCATGAGTTGCAGTCAATTGAACAAAAACATAGTAGTTTAACTAAAAAATGCATGATGAAATGGATTCATAGTTTTCATGCATGACACAACTCTATATTATTCCGTAAGTCAACTTAATATCATTCCACAAAGTGAAATTAGAATGCTTACTTGTTGTAGAGAGGGCAATGCCACAATGAAGGCATATGGCAAAACTTAGTAATCTGTAGCCTTCATTACACTTTGTAGCTGATATGATTTTGCATATCTGATGGCATTTGCCAACACAAAAAATGCCACAAAAGGGATGCCAAGTCTACTTTGATTCTTATGACATGTGATAAATAGAACAGATAGATGATGTTTTCCATATCAATAGCATACCAAGAAATGTAAAGGACACAACACGGTATCTTACTAATTCAAAAGATTAAATGAACTATAAATGGACCAATGGTTAATCGAACAAATTCAATACAACTTAATCACATTCTAATTTTAAGCTAAGCACTATATTGCCAAAAAAAAGTGCCTATATTGCTGTGAATGTAAGAAAAATGAGTTAGCACTATCCACTGCTCATTGCTAAATGAAACGCCTAGAATTTATTCATTTCAAGTAAGTAAAAATCCAGAACAGGGAGATGGAGATATCGGACGTTGAAAAGTGATTAAATTGCCATCTTAACAATCGATTTAACCTATATACACCTACATATATCAAATTCAATCTTAGATAAAAATAAAGCTGCTGATTAGATAACTGATTCCTGGTGTGAGTCATCACTTCTACTTTTCATGGCAATGATTACTTCAAGTTCTCATGCATACTCAATTGATCAATAATATCGACAATATATCCATCATTTCAAAAGGGTCATTACTAAACATCTACTAATCCGTAGTTACCAGTAGTTTGATAACTGGAAGCCTGAGGCTTAACAAATTTGTAGATGTTTAGTAATGACCCTCTTGAAGCTCTTTATCAATATCTATGCATGTGAAGTTAAGAAAGGCGTGAAGAAACTGGAGTCAAGACAAAATTAATTTTAATTTAAGAATTTGAACAATGAACCTTGAATTAGTACACTTGGTGATATGGATTCCATGTTCCATCAAGACCACTCTGAACAAATGCGAGATTTTGGCATGGATTCTTCGTTCCCATTCTCACTGTTGGCTTGGCATCAATTGCTCTGTTTAACATGTAACATTATATGTATTAATATAACATGTATATAAACAGATAGGTAACATATTGCATTGTGTGTGTATAATGTAATCTTTTTCTTATACCAAAAAATAGTTGGCAAGGGACACATTCAACCTGCAGATATAAGTTTTATTCAAGTTTGTTGATGCACAAAATCAGCGAGGATTTTGGTACAACAGAAAGTGTCAAGTTTGTGACCTTCGCTTGGTTGCTCCGGTCTCCTAGTGATGATGATGTGTAAAGAGGTAGAGATAGGGAAGCAAACACAAAATGTACGTGGTTCGCCCTAAATCTGGCTATGTCCATGGAGTAGAGGAGTTCTCATTAATAGTAAAGGGTTTACACAAATACATAAGTTTAAGTATAATTATCATTAGTGGGTTCTAATGATTAGTTTAAGTACAATAATGACATTCGCCCCTCATTGTAGGAGAATGGTCTTCTTTTATAGTTGAGGAAAGTCTCCAGCTTTTGTTCGCGACCAATGTGGGACTCTATGAGCCTTATTCTGATGTTGACATGTGTTGTGCTGTGATTGGTGTCCTAGTTGGAGGGAAATTCTTGTGCTTCGACAAGGGTGTCTCAGCATGAACCCCTCAGTGGGTCCTTGAAGGTATGACAATGTCTGGTGCTTGGTAGTTTCGGGATTGATCGAGTATGGTACAAACAAAGTTTATACCAAATTCATATAACATTTCCAAGTAAATTCATGAATTCGTTTAAAAATAAACAAAATTTTAGCAAGTATATTGTGTTTGTTTGCAGGTATCATGAACATAGAGTTCGTACGTAAACTCGAACTTGAAGTTTTGAAAATAAATGCCATGAAAATTTGAAGTTTCATAAAACAATACACCCGTAAAAATCCAGAGTTTTTATAGGTGATTTGTTAGGATTACATGTAGATGATGCTTTTAAAAACAACTGTAAAATTTAGTTTGTGCAAATTACTTTATTGTCCATAATTTTATTTTGTGATAGAAGACAAAAATGTTTTTTCACCCTCTTATAGTTGACAAAAAGAATTTCATTAATATGTGGTTTAAATTAACTTCTTCCTTACAAATCTGTTATGTGTATATAAACTAACTTGAAATAGGTCCAATTTTATGGAAAAATATCATCTTCGAATCCCTTCCACCAAATCCACCAAATCAATCAATCAATCCAGGCCCTTGAAATTTGATCCAACGGTTACAAACAGGGGGACCCTTTAAAAGTTATAATAACTTTAGCCGTTGGACTAAATTTGTCACATCCCGGGCTCGACTCCACCGTAGCACGATATTGTCCTCTTTGGGCCCCGTCCACTCCCTCACGGTTTTGTTTATGGGAACTCACATAAGAACTTCCCAGTGGGTCACCCATCCTGGAATTGATTTCACGCAAACTCGCTTAACTTCGGAGTTCCTACGGAACCCAAAGTCAGTGAGTTCCCAAAAGGCCTCGTGCTAGGTAAAGATGAGAATATACATGTAAGGCTTATAAGATTTACTCCCCAGGACGAAGTGGGATGTTACAAAATTTCAAGAGTCCAAATTAGGTGATTGGGTAGATTTGGTAGAAGAAATCCGGAAATGATCAATTTCCCAATTTTATGGCCTAACAATTAGATTAGTCCAATTTTTAGTTATTTTTTTATTTAGGTCCATGCATATGATTCCATGTGTCAGCACTTTTTGTTGTTAGGTTGATATTTTGCATTGTGATTACTATTTTACTCTACTATAGCTATTCAATGGAAAAAAGAAAAAAAAGAAAAAAAATAGTAAATGATACGATCGGTATATTGGTAGCTACTCTCTTTGAGGATAATCGCTA
This sequence comes from Pyrus communis, assembly GCF_041283825.1. NCBI lineage: Eukaryota > Viridiplantae > Streptophyta > Magnoliopsida > Rosales > Rosaceae > Pyrus > Pyrus communis. The sequence goes on along the minus strand of NC_142579.1, from coordinate 40,695,235 downwards.
CAAAAATAACGACTAGTCCCATTAAGAGTCGCTATCTTCATACCGATCCTTCCCTTTTCATTTTTTTTCCTCGTTTGTTATTATTATTTTTTTTTTTTGTTAATGTTTCTTTTATTTCTCTTACCATAACAACAAACTATCATATTCGTGTTTTTCAAAATATATATTTTCCGTACAAAATATATTATAATTCATTTTTAAACACTTGTAATCAATGATTTGAAACCCAAATTCAAAGATATTTTTCTATTTTCTCACTTTAAAAATCAATAAAAAATAGTTTCAAGACCTAATAATCGGTAGGATCACATCCAAAGGTTTTGCAATATTTTCCTTAACTCCAGCGTAAAATATTTCTTAAAGCTAAAAATTTCAATTTTTTTTTTTTCACAAAAAACTGTGTGCTATAATATAAGCCAAAGTTAAAGTTATTCTATTCACACCACATATTTCCTAAAATTAATTTTGGACATTTTCAAAATTTTGGACACCTATAAATCTTTTGGGGGCCTCGCTATTAGTTATATTTTTTTTCTATTTTTTTTTTTCAACTCAGGTACCCTATTAGTCGGCATAAATCCAGATTTCAACTGATATTTTTACAATCTAAATTACCTATCATATAAGTACTTTTACAGTCTAAACTACATGTCATATAAGTACTTGTAAAAGCTAAACTACCTATCACATTATAATATTAGTCGGCATAAACTTAGATTTCAACTGATCTTTTATAATCTAAACTACCTATTATATAAGTACTTTTACAGTCTGAACTACATGCCATATAAGTACTTGTACAAGCTAAACTACCTATCGTATTGTAACTACCTATCATGGTGGAATAAGTAATTTTACATCATTCTAACAGTAAGATGTAGTCCTCCATCTTGGTAATGTTAAAAGCCCCGAAGCTAACACAATCAATGTCAAAAGCCTCTTGAGCAATTACTTACATAAGACAATCAATGTATAATGCTCCCGAATCATGTAGACTAGAATCATATAACAAATACCAGCAAAAATAAAGCTTACTGTTGTAAACGACTCAACGAAAACATGTAAAACTATTTGTAGTTCTCATAGCTTCATGCGAATTCAAATTTGGATTGCAGGAATCGCGAGGAAAATTCAAAACAGGAGTCGGATATAATTTTTGATAAAACGACGAGATTTGATGAGTAACTTTTTTTTTTTTTTTTTTTTTAATACAATGATATATTTTACACTAAAAAAAAGATGAGATTTGATGTGTAACTTAAAGTTTCATGTTAATTTTGGAAGAGTCATGATAAAACATTCAATGACAGTCGGTGCAATTTTGTTTTCAAATTATGGACACTTTAGTTGCTCTACTTATTAGACCTACCTATGACTGTGCAATACATTAGACCCGTATCAAAACATGCGAATCAGGATCCTCTATTGAGCAAATGGTGAGGATCCTCCTGACCAAGCTCATCATGCCGTTGAAATTTTATCCAACGGCTACAAAAAGGGTCCCCTCTAAAAGTTATAATAATTGTAGCCGTTGGATAAAATTTCAACAGCTCGATAGGTTTGGTCAGGAGAATCCTCACTAGGGATGGGCAAATACCCATTGGTTATGGGTAACCGTGGTTATCTACCCATTTAAATTTGACGGTTATGGTTATGAATAACCATTTAGATAAATAAATGATTATGGGTATAACCGTTTACCCGTGAAATTTAAATGAGCGGTTATGGGTATTACCTGCTGTTATAAACGGATACCCATTTAACCGTTTATTTTAATATATGTAAAACTATAAAAATAAAAAAAAAAAGTTTCTAACTAGGTTTAGTATCCTGAGATATATTTGGTTATAAAGGGCCATAATATATATATATATATATATATATATATATTTATTTATTTATGCCTTACTTGAGAGAAAAATATAGTTGATAGAACGGGCTAATATTTAATATATGTGATTGAATGAGCTAAAACATTAGTGTTCGACAATTTTGTTTTGGAATCTTTTGGAGCTTTGACCAATTCAAGATAATGATTACTTTGAGCGTTTAGAAACATGTTATTATTAGATGATGCGTACCTATATATATATATATATATATATTTAATTGGCCTCGAGTTTTCAAAAAATATTTGACCCAAAAATTAGAAATCGATTAAATAGCTTGGACCGATGAACATATGTTTCTAAATAAAAATCCAAATATTTATTAAATTAGCCTTTTAGCAGACCAATGCGTACTTATATATATATATATATATATGTATGTATGTATACAAGAATATTAATTAATCTACAACCATGCATGATTCTTATAATAGATTAACCGTCAAATAATTGGGAGACATAGCATATATTCATAAATAATATTGCCGTTAATATAAAAATACATGTTAAACGTACTTATAACGGTATTTAATAGTTAGAAAAAAGAAAATTATGACAAATTTCTTTTTAATATACTATAAAAATAAATAAATAAATAAAACTTAAATTTTAAAATTTATATAGGATAATAATAGAATAATAATTAATATACAATATATATATATATATTCATTATATCTATTGCATTTTATAGTAAGTTTTTTTTAGTAGTTTAAAAAATTAAAATCATCAAAATAGCATTTTTCTTATCGTGTCGAAACAGGTTACCCGCGTGTCACTCTCGTGTAAACCTGTTAAGGACCCGTTATTAACGGGTTATTATCGTGTGACCCAATAATGATCCGATTAGTTATCGTGTTGATCCGAAACCCATTATTTTCGTGTCGTTTACGTGTCGTGTTAACGGGTCGTGTAAGAAATTGTCAGGTCTATCTGTAGCCATGGAGGACGGCGAAAACAGACAAGGAAAAATTAGGGTTAGGGAGAGCCAAGAACAAAGGGGAGGAAAGACCTAAATGATTGATACCATGTCGAAAGTTTAAACTTCATGATTTATTGATATGTGAAGAGTACAATATACATATGCATAATATTCCTTCACTAACAATATAATTGTAGATATCTATTTCGAAACACATTAATGCTTGACCATGTCAAAGCCGGCCGTCCCCGGTAGTACTGCCAATTCACAAGCCGTTAAATCCACAGGCCGGCCAACCCTTTCTGATGTACGTCATTGGTTCCTTTCCCTCTGTACTAATCCGCATGTCGTTTTTATGCAAGTAAATATTAAGGAAAAAAAAAACCAGAGATCCTTCATTTGTCCTCATTTGGTTCTCAACTCATGAACATTCATTGCTACAACCTTTGACTTCAGCTTTCAGAATAATTTCTTCGATTCTTCGCATTTTGCAGAATTTTACGTGCATTTCTGCATAAAAAGGTCACCATGTTTCTTATAAGCTGCAGGCAGGTGACATTTTATAACATTTGCTTTGTCTGTCTCTTCATTTTCGTCAATTTTCTACCAATTTTCGCTCGTCGAACTAATTTCAAACCTCCTCTTTCGTTCACTATACCTCAATTCAACTTCAATGCTGAAAACATACTCTATGAAGGTGATGCCACACCTTCATCAGGAATGGTAGAACACAACACAATCTCTCAACTGTTCCGCGTAGGGCGGTGTACTTATTCACAACCTTTGCACTTATGGGAGTCTGCTAGCGGGTCGGTAGCAGACTTCACTACTCATTTCACTTTCATGATTGACACTCACAACAACAGCAGGTGGAGTGACGGATTTGCCTTTTTCCTTGCTCCTGTTGGCTTTCAAATTCCACCTAATTCTGCTGGTGGTAATCTAGGGTTGTTTAACAGCAGCACAAATTTGTTGGCATCGAAAAACCAAATTGTAACGGTTGAGTTTGATTCCTTCCCGAACGAGTGGGATCCCACCGGGCTTCATGTCGGGATCAATGTGAATAAGATCTCCTCAACTGTGAGTACCAGTTGGGATTTTAGCAGCAACGGAAGGAAGGTGGCTAATGCATGGATAACTTACAATGCTACCACAAAAAACCTCAGTGTGTTTTGGACATACAAGGAGAACCCGAATCCTGCTTTTATCGACAGTACTTTTTCTCTTTCACACCCTATTGACTTACGAGAGGTTCTCCCTGAATGGGTTACAATTGGTTTTTCAGCTGCTACAGGACGAGCCCCCGAGCAACATGTCATAAGTTCATGGGAATTCAATTCGCATCTGGATTCTGATAAGATCAGTGCGAAAACCAAGGATATGAAGATGAAGAAATTGTTAATTGCAGCAACTGCTGGTATTACTTTGTTAGTTTTGATGCTTGGTGTGGGTTTGTATTGGTTTGTTGTAAAGAAGCGAATGCGCAGGATTGACGGGCTTGAGAGTTGTTCCAAGGATGTGATCACCTCCATAAATAAGGATCTCGAGAAACGTGCTTTCCCTAGGCGATTTGCTTATAAGGAATTGGTTGCAGCCACAAATGGCTTTGCCAGCGAAGGAAGGCTAGGCCAAGGAGGGTCAGGACATGTTTACAAAGGTATGTTGCAAGATCTAGGCTGCGCTATTGCCGTCAAGAGAATCTTTGCAAAATCTGATTACTATGAGAAGATATTCATCAACGAAGTCAAGATTATAAGCCGGTTAATACGCAGGAACCTGGTGCAGTTCATTGAATGGTGTCACGAAGAAGGCGAATGCTTACTTGTTTATGCATACATGCCTAACGGCAGTCTCACACGCATCTGTTTGGATCTAAAACAACCCTGCAGTGGGATTCTCGGTATAAGATAGCTTTAGGCTTGGCCTCGGCGCTTCATTATCTACACAAAGATGCAGAGCAATGCGTTCTTCATAGGGATATCAAATCGGCCAATGTATTGTTGAACAAAGACTTCGGAACTAAGCTTGGGGATTTTGGGATTGCTAAGCTTGTCGATCCATGTTCCCAGACTCAGACACTAGGGGCTATAGGGACTTTTGGCTACATTGCCCCGGAATATGCAAATGGAGGGAAGGCCAGTAGGGAATCTGACATGTTTAGTTTCGGAGTTGTGGCGTTGGAAATTGCTTGTGGAAGGATGACTTACCAGGACGGGGAACTTCACGTGCCACTTGTCAGTTGGGTTTGGCAACTCTACCTTGCAGGAAATGTTCTCTTTGCAGCCGATGAGAGATTGGATAAAAAATTTGATACAAGTGAAATGGAATGCTTGTTGGTCATCGGATTATGGTGCACTCATCCCAACAGCAAGAGTAGGCCAAAAGCCGGACAAGTGATGAAGGTTCTTCAGCTCGAAGCGCCATTGCCGGAACTTCCACATGACATGCACGAGTATGATCATCATCTGCCTCATGATCATGTATGATTACAGCACGATTGAAAATAGTTTTTCTTCTTCTTTTAACTTTTTCAATGTACAACCACAAAATGTTGTATTTTCAAGCTACTTGGTTCATGGTTGTATGATTTCAAATCCAATAATGTCAGAATTATTACCATCTTCGTTTTCGGATGCTAGTATTTTTTGGTATCCTTTATGCATTTGCTCCAACATTGGATCCGTGAGAAAGCACGTCAATACATCCGCAATCCTGCAGCACAATGCAGCAGATCCTTGGTCATGGTCGGCTGACTTTTTGGATACATATCATTGTTCTTTCCCAGCTCAATTTTACGCTGTATGTAATGCAGCAACTTTCTACCAGTGCTTATATCCCTCTTTTGCATTTTTTCAAGAGAACTCCCCCTCTTTTGCACATAATACAAAATGTGGTTAAATGACGAGTGCTTATATGCTAACAACTAACAGATCATATTAACATTTACAAAGTGAACAAGCATTAATTAGTGGGACTCCAAAAAATAAATATTAGTTCCAAATATCAGTTCAGTTATGTACATGACTGACCCTGCAGTCAAAAGAATGTTGAGCAAGAAAATCTTGTAAAAAAACCCAACATGAACAAATTTTTCAAATTGGTCCCATCAGTTTTCCCAAAATCCACTCACAAAATACCCAGTAACATATCACTACCAGTAGATATGGAGTTTGTATTTATGTATCTCTGCTTCAAACCATGGTCATCTTTAGAAATCTGCAATTTGATGATGCCTTTCAGCGACCGTCCAACACGTGATCGTGTGCTCTCCTTAGGCCGAAGGGATCTGATGACGAGGTTGCTTCGGCAGACGGAGTCTCCTTCTCACTGGGTTCACAACTGCATACCCTGCCTCGATTGTATATTGGAACATTTCTATTACCATCAACCAGCCATCCTCTGAAATGCCTCCTTCTGTGTGGAAACCAGCAAGTGACGCAAATCTATGTTTGCTTTATACTAAAGCGTCTTGTGCACATAGAACATCATATAACACTGTGAAGCTCTTACAAACCCCTCGTCGACCTCATTAATCCAAGCATTGTCACATTTGTACCATTGGTCTTGTATGCGTAAATACGTCACATAATGGCCGGAATCTAGTGTCCCAGAATGAGTAATTACTGCAAAAATCTCAAACTCAGCAGACATCCCAGACTCATCCCCCTCGAAAGCAAAGATTCTATTTCCAAATCTGTTCCTCACAATCGAAGAAGACAGATAGGGAGTCATGTCTAGCGAGAATGGAAAATGCAAATAGCTGTCGATTTTCCTCATCATCTTTCTGACCAGGGAGTGCTCAAACCGTTTTATATGCAAACACAACACCATTGGAAGCTTTCTGATGGACATTTGCTTCGAAGAGTCTCGGAGTTCTTGACAGTTCTGACAGTACAGTTTCTGGTCTGACCCCAACTTTTCTGGTTTTGTAAACAAGTCTAAACAACCCAAAAGAGTGGATGAACTGCTGCTGCCATTCGCTTTGGCAGGCTTGTTAGATGCGTCTGACCAAGAACAGTGGCTTGTGTCTAAGTTGAGTGATATGTCCAAACACGGGTCATAAGTTGTCGAGGTGAATCCACAAGTCATACAAGTGACATCCGACCTCAACAGTCCTGAGAATACCCTATGCGCAATACACTGGCAGTCTCCACTATCTGTGAAACAAAGGATAACTTCGTAAGGAAAAGCGAACTCTTGACCACCGTAAAAACAAACGATTTCACATGTACGATCTAAAACTCATCTGATTGCCTATGATTACCTTTTGTATGGTTTCTTGCTTTGGTTTCTTTCTCATGGATCCCATCCAACACGGAAATGAAGAACTCATGAGCATCCTGCTGCTCGTAACTTGCCAGATTCTCCGAATGCTGCCACCAACTTGAAGTAGAGAAAATTTTAATCAGTCCAAAAGCAATTATACTTCAGCATAGAAGAACTAACAACGAATCTAGCGACAAATCACATATATAGGGAATTGATCCCACAAAGCAAAAATGGTGCTATCATTTGCAGCGAATCCATGTGATTTCTAATTAGACATAAAAATTATGCATTTTGCAGGAAAGCGATTTCACTGCTAAATACCACTATGATACTTCTTGAACTTTGCAACAGATTGCAGACACAAAGACTCGAATATATATCAATCCACAAACCAAAAATTAAGCATTATAAACTCGGCACGATACTCTGTAACAAAAGATCACAAACACAGAGCAATGGCAGACCTGTAAAGCAATCCAGCCGGGCTGTAAGGAGTCTGATCGCCCGAATACACAGCCGAATAAACACCGTGAAGCTCACAAGGCAAACAAAGCAGGTTTGCCATCCTTTTCCGGCACGTTCTCCTGCTATGCCGATCACTCAAGAAGTAATTCCTCAAAGGAGGCGCATGTAGCAGTGCTTGCAACACAGAGTTCATAAAGCAAGTATTCCCCAAATTATTCAACCCCCTCAAACCCAACGGATAACACGATTTCGCTCTGTGATCCCTCACCAAACACGATTTTTCCGGCTTTTTAAACTCTGATAATTCGACACCCGAACCCCCCAGCCTCTTCCTCTCACACAGTCTCTCCCCTATACTATCCGCATTGTTTGTGCTGCAAGGCAAGTCCAGCATGCGCTTAGCCATGACAGACTTATCGAAATCGGGATCGTAGACCTGATCGGTGCACGCACAGCAAAAAAGCTCGGCCCTTTCGACATCGACGGCCAACTCGTGGCCGATTTCCAGCTGGGTATGCATAACTGCGTGATTCGAACACGAAACCGAAGAGCAAATCAAGCAAATATAGAGTCTACCTTCGAACCCATTACAGAAACTGCATCTGGGTATCTTTGTTTCGTGAATCCGAACGCTTGTTCTTCCGTTCGGCGCGGATTTGAGGGATTTCTGGAGGGATTTGTAGCCGTTGCAGCCATGTTTGAGCTTGTAAGCTGAGAGGTGGTTGCAGGGTTTTGGGTTTGTGTATGAAAGCTTCCTCGTCGACATGTTTTGATGGAGATTTTGGGAAAGTGAAGGTTGGATTTGTTAGAAATCGCAGAAAGATTAAAACTTTACTAAAAAAAAAATTGGTAAAATTAATAGATTAATAAACCCAATAGTAATAAGATTTGGGAAAGCAGATCCAATATTGCAGTTAAGAGATGAGAAGAAATTTGGATCAGCTGAGAGAGAGAGAGGCAGGGACTTTTCTGCAATCTGTTTGGGGATGACTTGAAGGAAGAGGGAGGATGAAGAAGGTGCTTTTTGGGCATAAAATTATGATTTTGTCGACCGACTCATCATGCAGTATACTGTATACTATGAATTCTACTCAGAATATTGAAAAGAAAAAAGGAAAGGAACATTATTTAGAAAATAAGAAATTTTAAAAGTTCAATTTGTGTTAAATAAAATATAGGATTAAATTTAAGAATGCTCTTTAAACTTTGGATAGTGTTTCACTTTGGAGAGATTTTTTACTTCACCAGGGCACAATGAAAAATACCTTTTCACTTCGCCCCTTACTTTTCAATTTGATTTCAAACTCTTAAAGTTGTCAAGTCGTGCAAACATGACTCAACTGTTAACTTGTTACAATTTTTTTTATTATTAACAAACGATAAGGAATAAGGGAAGGAGTGGACTTAGCTTCACTATGAACTCGTAATAATATGGTTCAATTTCGCTTTGGCAATAATCAAACTTAAAACCTCTCACTTACAAATGAAAATGAATATCACTAAACGGTAGTACTAAGTGACTATTCACGCAAAGTATATGTTCACAAGAAAATACTTGGAAACCTTAACAAAAAGAATGGACACTTGCACATTCAAGGCAAACATGGATAATACTTGCATTCCTTCTTGGAATGTGCTTATTTTTTGTTTCGAATAAAGTATTTTGATCGAAAAAGTTTTGTAATAAGAAGCGTTCAATTTCTTAATCTTCATTTGAAAATCACCTCTACAATATGAGATCACAAAATTATTATAATCACTAATCAGGGAGCATTTATTCAATCAAATGTACAAATAGTGAAGACAGATCAGAGTGGTTAAAAACTTGATCAAAGTGGTCGGGTGCTGATGCCACCATTATGGTAGGGTTTCGGGCCTTTTGGCCTTACTAGAACCGGAATTTCGTGTTGACCTAAAAAAGATAATGGGAATTTCATGATAATGTTGTAGTTATTGAAGTGGATTTTATCCTGGATTTAGTTTGATTAAACCTTTTCCTAAGTTTTCAGAAATCAAATTTCAATCAATTAACTAATCAAAATTAAATATCAACACAAGTTTTTGGCCTTATGTAGCAGGTGACGACGACGTCGAGTTGGCGATTCTTGAACAGAAAGCGGATGCTTGCGAAGACCATTTCTGGTCTATCCGTGTTAATGAAATCCATCCCGTGAAACACTAAGCGAGTAAACTACCTTACACATGGTAAAAAATTCCTGCAAAGAAGTGGTTGCTTCTCTCAACCTTAGAAACAACCGAACCCAGACCAGCCACACATTGAATTTGATCATGACCAATTATCCCTTATTATCACATATCAGCGACATAACAAGATATTAACAACGTACCGAAATCTTATCCTCTCAAGCAACAAAGATTTGGAAAATGATTATTTCAGCCAATTCCTTTTCAGATTATATCTGTTAAGCTTAATTCTCTCCTCGAGTGATGTCATGTGCCGAGAGAGATGGGCACAAGAAAATATACACCCGGTTGCCCAAGATTTTGCCGCAAAATGGGCATCTTGAGCACATTCCTCACAACACATTTAGAGTGACTGCAATCACAAGCATAAACTCTGTAAAACTACCCTCGAATGCACTAAGCACTGCAATCTGCATAGATGAACCAATTCCACACTAAGAACTTGTGTGTTGGCAGATGTTGCGTAAGATTTTCGTCCCAAAAACATAGAAGACCACGCGCAAAATAAATCTAGCCTTAATCAATCTCCATAAACAGCTAAACGAGCTGGCAGAAGTCCACTTTTGATCCATCTAAAATCTATTTATCTGATAGAAAGAAAACAAAAGGCAGTGACAAGAAGTAACCAAGCATATAATACAAGTTTATACATTCAGTTTACACTTTTACAATGTCTAAGCCTATCAACAGCAGTACCTTTCAACTGCTGCAGGTGAGGAACACCAAAAGAAAAGGACCTGCAGAGATTGATTGATATGGCAAGTTGAAGGACCAAAACCAGTAATTGCCAACATGTTGAAGCTCTAATTGTCCACTTTTTCGACGAGTTAGCTAAATAAGTCTTCTGCAGCTGAATTCCAGCAACAGACTTGGTAAAATTTAGAAACAAAACCATTACCCTAGAAATCGAAACCAGCATACATCAACCGAGATCAACAAACTACAATCTTGTTCATACACTATTTATATTTCATGCCTACTTACAATAACACCATACACAGTAGTACAACACTCATTACGAGAGAAACAGTGGTAGTATCTCAAGCCAATTTGTTATGTGTTTAACTTGCTCATATGGCAACGGCGGCACATGATTGACTTGGGACACCGCCTCAATGGAATCCGAGGGGAAGTCCGACCTCCCTCACTACCAAATACCAATACAGGAAAAACACAGATAATCCATACAACACTAGGGATACAAATAGTTCAGCTGGATAAAACTGCACAAATCTGCCTAATACTCAACCTTTAAGTCAAAATTCATCCAAGAACACAACTTATTATCGATGAATCCAAATTCACACAATCATAATATTTAATTATTTATTCATATCCATCCATGGCAACTAAACATAAACAACAACATCCAAGATCACATACAACGATAACAATCACACATACCCAGAAGCAGATTTTCCCAAAAGCACTTATTTTGCGTCGAACGACATACAATTAACCCTTAAATTTGACCAAAGGCAGAGACTTTTTCAAGAAGCGACGCGGCCGACAACTGGGTACTTAGCTTCGAACTTCTTCTCCCAGTCGGCGAGGACGCCGATCTCCTTCTCCGTGAGGCCGTCGAGGGAGGCGGTGATGTCCTCGTCGTTCTTGCTCATCTTCGCCAGAGCTCTGCTGGCGTCCTTGCCGGCGAACATCTCGTACGGCCCTCCGGGACCGTAAAACGACTTGCCGTCCGTGACGTCGAAGACGCGGCCTTTGAGCGCCACGTATATGGGCTTCGATGGGTCGGTGCCGTTGTACTGAATCAGCTGCTGGGCCGTGAACTCCATCGTTGTGTTGGATTACTGTTGGCGAGGGCGACGATGGTAAATGTGGAGAATTTGGAGGTTGTTGGGTATCGGAGTAGATGAATGCTCGATTTGTCGATCGTCTGTTCTTTTAAGTTCTTCGCCAACCAAAATTAAAATTATTTATTTCCAGATTTTTTTTATTAGGGAAAAAGGAAAGGTGGATATTGAAAGTTAGAACATTTTATTTGTTTTTCTGATTATATTTTTCCTTTTTATTTATTTATAAGTCAATGATTTTGGATGCAACTTTACTTCATTCAACAGGCTCTTCATGGATAATTCTCAAACTTTAGCAATCAGAATCGTTTATTTTTCAAGTTATACTTCATAGATCACGCTTACAAAATATTAACCAAATCAGGATCAAAAAAATTGACAAACATTGCATTTTAAAAAACAATTCTTCATAAAAATTAAATGAGTCAATCAATTCGAATCAATTATTTATAAAAAATAATCTATGAATAGAGACTAAAAAAACAAATAGTTCAGACCATTGAAGTTCGATAGACTCTACAATTAATCCTCATTTTTATGGAAAAATAAAGGGCCTTTGGACAAAGGGTCTGCTTCAGTCTATATCAAAATGGTACTGATGGATAGACGATCAAGTTTGCATCTCTCTCTCTTTCTGTAATTTAAAATCTTTAAATTAAGTAATAATTATCACTGATTTACCAATAAAAGCATAATTTAATTAAGATTACCTCGTAAACTGCTAGCCCAAATGGAAGCGTTAAAATTATAGATGGTATGAGAATTCATTGAGTCGCTTAAAAAAGAACTACAAACTGAGTTTCTATTGCCAACAAAACTAAGTAATATCATTCAGAAGTCGGAAAAATCACATTATCCAGGCTTGGCCATGCGCCATCGGCCAGTAAAGAGCAACAAATTCTCATCCTGCTTCTGCAAGTTGCCGTTCACCTTTTCTCGAGATTGACAGCCATCCCGACCGAACATTTTTGTCAATATAGAGGAATGCCACCACCTGAATACTCAACCTCCTGAAATTCGGGGAAACAGAAAATGTTCAAAAGCGCCCTAAGGTTACAGCTAGAAAACAGCATGCGGAAGCCGCCAAGAAAGATAACCATGACACCAATGGAATTAGGGCCAAAATGGAGTGCAACTGCGAATTACACGTTAAAAAGAAAATGACAATTACCAAAAGGACATGTATGATTTGTGCAATAAACAAGTTTTTCCACGGTTTTATATGAGGAGTTTGTAGCTATCAACAAGCTCCAGACTACCAAGTGCACAAAAGTGTTTGATATGATATGTTTGGGTGTATACGGGCCACGGGTGTGCATGTAGAGAGAAAAAGAAACATAATCTTCCCAACAGGGGACTGAATTTCCTCGTAAACTTTCATCGAAACATTTCCAATACAGTTCTTTGTTACTCATACAGCTTACAAAACTTGCAAGATCTACCTCATCTACTTCCTTGATGTATCTCAAATTATCCTCTCTAACTACCTTCACCTAGCTGCTATGTTGCTAACCGACTCAAAAGCTCACACGGCTGCCTGGTTCTTTATTTATCATACGCTGGAGAATTGCTTTAGAAACTTTTGGTGACTAACTTAATCTTATGGACAGCCTATAATATTTTCCCTCCCTACAAGAAGAGGAAGCAAGGGAAAGTTCTCCACTACAAGAAACTTTCTTTCGCAAGGAACCATTTACTAAATCAACTTCAGTATCAAAGAAAGTTTTGGATGAAGCAGCTTAAGTCAATCAATGGTTCCGTGATTTCAACTGCTTAGGGAAAATGTAGTGGTGCTGAAATTTCTAGAACAAATGGGATGGTTCAAAATAAAATGAGAAAATACCACATGCCAGATGTAATTCAGTAGCTAAGGAGGAAGAGTTTTACCTGAGCAGGGGGTAACGATGAAACCCAATCTGATGCATGTGTAGGAAGCAACCCCAAGGTGTTAAGCTGCCAAGGAAAATAACAAATTTAATAAACTGGATTTCGTCAAGATAATCATAGTGGGGTGAAGAATTTAAAGGATAACAAATGTAGTTCACCTTCCAAACACCCAATGCTAAACCCCCTAAATTAAGGGCAATGAAGAGCAACTTTGGGGCAATAAGATCTACTTTGCCGTCCTTATAGGGCTCAAAAACTGCATAACCACATTAAAATAAGCATGAACCAAAACAAGGAAATGGATATAAGCATGAATTAACAGACAAAGATGTACAGCATATGTCATGAAAAAAAAAATTGCATAAACATATGAACATGGTAAGAAGTCATAGCAAACCGAAAAATACACTAGACAGCATGAATCATGCCAAACAAGAAAGAAGGGTTTATATGCACCATTAGGCACAAACAATGAATCATACCAAACAAGGTCGTTTTTTAAAATTTGGTTTGTAAATATTGTGCGAGACAAGAAAATGGAACAATACATTAACACCCAAAGGCCATGACTGCTGGTTATCGGAAACCATTCATATGATCAGACAGCAATATAGACAAGCAAGAACAATACAAGATTTCAAGTTCTATATTGCTTTCAATCGTATTCTTCCCCTACAACTGAAAATTCCACACATACAGACCGACTAACAGAAGAAGAATCATCTTACCCTTCCCTACACCCTGTAAGGCACTTATGGGTTGCCAAAGAGCGGAAAATGTGATTCCAATGCTAAACAAATGCACTGTATTCCCAGCCATCCACATCATGAAACCCATCATCATCAAATTCTTGAATGGGGCCTGTGCAACTTCCCAAGCTTTCTGCAGAAGCACAAAGAAACCATGAGATCACATAAATTCAAACCATCCGCATTCTCGTGAATATTAACAGGGATCAAGAAAATTCAGCTGAAAAACAGGTACAATTGTAATCCATCAGCAATTTAAATCATGCCCAATTTGCGATCAAGTGATTATTATCAAGTTAAAGGTAAAGGTACAATGTTTCAATTTCACCCATAAAATGGCCTGAAATCCAAAGTCTAAAAAACCCTAAATCTAATTGCTAAAATAAATTCGAATTTAGGGAGGGGAATCAGTACCTGAGCTTTCCAAGTAGATTCGGCATCCTTCTTCTGGCGACTCACAGTCGAATCATCCTACAGAAAAACAAAAACCCCAAATCCAATCAATTGGGAACAAATCCAATCCAAATCCAAATCGAACGAAGAGGCAAGATAGAGAGAGAGGGAACCTGTTCGAGGGAGGCGCGAGAGAAGCCAGGGGGGTCGGGGAAGTCGCGGGAAGAAGGGGAGGTTGAGTTGTCAGTCAAGTCAACGGCCCATCTCCGACCTGCTCCCATCACTCCTTTTCCCTTATCCATCGTCGCCGTCCTCTTCTTCTTCTCCGACGCAGTTACAGCAGTAGAGTCGCAGCGCCACTCTTCGATTTGATCCGACTATATAAATTTGAATACGCGCTCAACTCTCAATGCCTCGGGCCGGCACTCTCCAATCTCCGCTGCTTCTTTTTGTTTTTTACTTGTTTTTTTTTTTTTTCGGATTAAAAGTAAAGTTGGTGACGGATTCAATCTTCGATCGACTTTTATTTTGTTAATTAAAAGATAAACTTTGATTTTATTTATTTATGCTAGCCCTTTTAATAGGTCGAAATTTTGTCATATTGTGTAACCGAAAATTTTACATTCAAGTCTTATGAACTGTGAGTTCAATATTAATCATTATTAGGCTCAAGATGTAATTCTATAAAAAAAAATTATTTTTAGATTTGTTAAATCAAACAAAATAAACACCGACAATTTAAATCATTTTTACAAAAACATTTTTTATTAAGTTCGACACAAAAACTTCTCCCTCGTAAATAAGTACTTTGTTGAAGCACTTGCCAAGTGGAACTAGAAGTGCTTTTCCACAAAATAAAAGTTCTTTTCAGGGAAACAAATTCTATAAAGAACAAGACTTGTTTGCTGAAATTTCAGCAACCATTCCTACTTACACCCAATCCCGTGTAAACACGTATCCAAATTTTGATTTTTTTAATCAAAACTTGGACACGTGTCCACACAGGATTGATTGTAAGTAGGAATGGCTGCTGAACCAAGTTAATTCCTTCTATAAAATGCTAAAACGTAATTCTAACTATAGACACTTGTAATTTTTTCGAGCATACAATTGTCAGAAGAATTTCTTTTAATTATCTAAACAGCACTTAAAACATCCCAAGTTTGTTTAGATGATAGTTCATTCAAAACTTGCAATTATTAAATTTCAACAAGAAATGAATTACCAAAACTTTGTCAAACTCTGCTAAAATTTGTTTATCAAGCTTCTGTGATGACTAGGGGAGGGAAGGGGGGAGAGAGAGAGAGAGAGAGATCCATACAAGTTTGTATGTTGTATACAATGTAGGGGGCAGCTGATCTTCCCGTATATCTTTACAAATGTGATAGACGTATTCATTAAACATTCTATATATACTAAAGCTCAGGGGATGGATACTGTTCATTAACAGTGCCCATCCGGTTTTACCCCTCATTTTATTTATGGTTTTTGGGCTTTGGTGGGGTGTGCTATCCACACATTTCTTTTTACTTCTCACACATCATTTATTAATTTATGTCTGTTGATTTTCTTCAATTCATCCGATCTGATGGTCAAAAACTAAAAAGGTATAGGAGAAGTAAAAAGAGGTGTGTGGATATCACACCCCTAAATTATAATCTTCTAAAAACCTTTTATAGATTGCAAAGCCATTGGAGAGAGAACTTGCTGAGGACATTGAGAATGCATATATATGCTACAGTGTTTGTTTCTGCAATGCAGGTTGAGTATAATTTCCTAGATTTGATTTATGCCTTCCATCGTGTTAAGTCGGTTAAATGTACATTTAATTTGGTTTTTGGGGTTAAATGTACATTTAATTTTGTTTCAGTTGTAACTTTTTTTTCTTTCTTTTTTTTTCCTGACGATCCAAATTGTTTTATTTGCAGTGACTGTTTCTAGGAAAATGTGCTCTTATGGGATATTCTATGCTCAAGTAAATATACAAATGAAGCACTAGGATGACTATCAATGGGAATACCAGACTAGCCATTTTTGTATATCAATGGCAAGGCATTTGACAATGTCTTTTCTATAAGTTACATAAACTTAGACAGCTTTGTAAAAATATTTGCTCCATTTTCAACTTAATGTTTATCTTAGTTTTTGGTTATTTATATGTTAAAAATATAGTCTATAGTTATATTTTCGCTTCCGCAACAACATGTTGCGGGTAAAATTTACTAGTACAAACTACAACTTCATCGAGATTGTTATGCATCACTACTGCAACTCTTGCTTGCTCGAGAACTTGTCCGAAACGTTTGCCATCACAAATCCTGAAAAAACCTGAGTTCAAGAAACGCAGTTAGCGTAATACTTACCTTCACAAAAACTGACTATACAGTTAGGAGCTCCGTCTCAAAGCTACTTGATAGGCTTCCCCAACTGACATGAGATTAGATGTTAAAAACTTGAATGTATACATAGTGTGGCGTACCTGAATGGAACCAATGATGTTAAAAACTTGAATGTATACATAGTCGGCTACCATTGCAAGTGGAATTGTCAAGGACATGCCCAGCGTTGCAACTAATGGAGATGTCCAAACCACGGAAAGAGCCCTGTCAAAGTTTCATTTCATGTTAAAAGCATTGGGCATCAGCATTTTGTAGCCTCATAGATAGATGAAAAAACAGAAGCAGGAAGTATAGAGAATTCAAGCGTAGATTTGGCCGCCAAACAACATACTCGAACCAACCTCTTACAGTTTATTTATGAAAAGGTAGTCGTGCACCTCTTGTAGAGATTAGAAAAAGAAAATTTTTTACATGAAAATAAATCAGTCTGAAATCGTTACATGTCCTTGTAGTGCCCAAATGACCCCCAATGTATGTGAAAGCAGTTTTACATACCAAAAATAATCCGAAAGAACACTCCCGACAAAGCCATTTATCAGCACAGCTTCGGCAATACATTTTGAATGTGGAAACTCAAATGAAGGTTCAATCCCGATGGCATTGAGCGGCCACACTGCATGACAAACCATTGCTGTGAGCCTGTGAGCGATGCAACTCAAAGAGAACCAAATGATATACCCGAGAGCAAGTGCTGTCTTTTCATTGTGAGGCCTCTCCATTTCAAACCACGAAGAGACTTCAATATGTATTCACTTTTCTTTCCGAACTTTCAACAAAAAGCATTGTGTGCAATCAGGTCAGTCGTATTCTAGAGTGAAAATCATAACCAATGGTTGAGATATAGTCCGACTAATATTCTCTTTGTGGCAACAAATGATCTAGCTATCAACTTTTGCCTAAAATTCATGACCGTATGTGGACATAATGTAATTTAACCTCAGGGAAGACGGAGGCGATAAATAGATAATGGAATAATTACTCTACTCACCGAGCCACCACAGACCAAACAGAGTGAAGAGACCAATGTATCCAAAAAGCTTCTGTCTCAGATATATATTTGTGAAAGAGTTCAAGTACCACCGGATTCCTGAAATGTAATGTCTTACCCGTAAACAATCCATATGACGCAGCTGAGAGAAGACCAAAAATATCTCCCATTTTGCTTTCTAATCCTTTACGCAACAAAGAACAAGATACAGTGAAACGATGGTAAAACATGAATAAAAAGTAATTCCTACTGGCTAGAAACTTACTCAGATATGCTCAGCAGTTCATCAGGTGCCCAAGTTTTTCCAACTGTGGTCATGGCAACACCAGCCATGGTGACACAAACAGCAACCATCTTTGCAATAGTTATGGAATCCTGATGAAGAAGAGCTCCAAAGAAAAGTGTAAAGAGCCCCGACGAAGAAGTTAGGACAGTTGTACTTGCAACACTGGTATTTGCCAGTGCAGAGTTCGACAGATACTGCATTAGAACAAAGATATATCAATATGTCACTTGGTACTTGTTAACTGAAGCAGCCATTGTTGACTAAAGAATTAGGAAATCAGACATGAATTCCATTGTAATTAATAAAGTAGTTGTAAGTAGTAAAATTAGGTATAGGCAGTAGTTTCATAGCAGTCTTTTTATGACTTTTGTACTGGTTTCATACCTGATCATCATTGCTTGTATTCCTATATAAATCCTCCGATTGGGAGATGAAAATATCAAGAAATTAACTCTATTTTGGCATGGTATCAGAGCCATTCTGATCCAAAAGGAGTTTCTATTCTGATTAACCTACTGGCACTACTGCCATCTACCCCATAAGACCTGCAGAATAGCAGGCCTTCTACTTTCATACGAATCCAATCTCTCTTTGGCCATATCTACCAACATCACTACCCATATTGAGCTTGTTAACCATATACATTCCGCTGCATCTCTACCCATCTTCTGTCCATTTGTAATATCTCCACGAACCCATAAAACTTTCCAAAAAACAAAAAAAAAAAATTTTAAATACTACCCCATACCCTATAAACCATACCCGTTGGAATCACCCAACAAACCCGTGCCATTGCCTCTTCCTCCTTGCATTTTGTTCCTGCATCTCTCTCAGTGAGACTGACTCTTTATTGTTTCAATAAAGAGAATTCGTTGCAGTAGTAATGGGTGACTCCAAGACCACTGTTTCAGCTGCTGTTACACAAAATGATATGTCTCTGCATATCACCCCAGACAAGTTGGATGGGTCCAACTATTCCTCGTGGTCCCAAAGTGTCCGCATCTACATCACTGGCAGAGGCAAATGGTCTTATGTCAGTGAAAAAAAGAAGGCACCAGCAGAAGCCGATGCATTGTATGCTATATGGGAGGAAGAGAATGCCATGGTTCAATCTTGGCTTCTCAACTCCATGACTAGAGATTTGCGGGCCATTTTTCTCTAACTCTCTACTGCAAAAGATGTTTGGGATGCTGTTACCCAAACTTACTCAATTGAAAAAGATGCATCAAAATTATATGAACTTCGCCGTCAAGCACTGGCGACTCGCCAGAATGGTGAGTCTTTATCTGCATATTATGGTAAACTTCTGCAAACATGGCAAGAAATAGATTTCTTACGTCCTGGAAAATTGAAATGTGTTGATGATGTTGCTGCTCGAGAGACAGAAATTTCAGAAGAAAGATTGTATGATTTTCTGGCTGGCCTTGATCCTCATTTAGATCATGTTCGCAGTCAAGTTTTGACTCAAACACCTTTGCCATCTGTTCGTGCTGCTTATGCTATTGTGAATGCTGAAGCAAGTAGGCAAACCATTATGTTGGTTGGCCCACAAGTGGAAGGATCAGCCATGGTAGCTGCTCCGTCTCGATTTCCCCGTGGAGTCTCGAATTCTCGATCAGGTGGATCTAAAGTTACTGATACAAGGAAGTGTACTTATTGTGACAAGGATAAGCATACTAGAGACACTTGTTTTAAGTTGCATGGATATCCTGATTGGTGGGTTCAAAAGAAGGAAAATCAAAAGAAAAGCATTGTTGGATCACAAGCACACCTGTCTACACCAACGCCTTCCGTGCCTCGAGTAGATCAATCTGCTCACTCAGTTTCTCCTACCACTGCTTCCACTTCCTTAGTCGACGCAGGTAACTTTGGTTTTGCCTTGAACACCACATTTGGTGCTCCAAATAAACCTTGGATCATTGATTCGGGGGCTTCTGACCATATGACAAATAACTCTTCATGGTTTGCTTCTCACACTACTCCACCTTTAAATACCGTTAAAGTTGCTAATGGTATTTCCACTCCAGTGCTTGGAGCAGGCTCCATCTCATTAACACCATGCCTATCTCTCTCATCTGTTTTACATGTTCCTAATCTTTCTCACAATTTGCTTTCCATTGGTAAACTTACAAATCAACTAAACTGTCTTGCCATCTTTTCTCCTACTCATTGTTGGTTTCAGGATATTCGAACGAAAGCGTTGATTGGTCATGGTAGAGAGAGGGGAGGTCTATACTACTTGGACTTACCACCAGATTGTGAGAAGACAAGTTACAGTTGTCAAGTGGAAGCTAAACAATTTGAAGCTTCTGAAAAAATTTGGTTATGGCACAAAAGATTGGGACATCCTTCCTTTCAGTACCTGCAATATCTATTCCCTTTTTTATTTTCTAAAGTCAAGGTTTCTAATTTCCATTGTGAAACTTGCATCTTTTCTAAAAATCATCGTGTCTCATTTCCTTTAAGCTCCAATAAAAGTGATGTTCCTTTCTCTCTTATTCATTCTGATGTTTGGGGACCATTTCATATTCCTACTTATACTGGTGCTAAATACTTTGTCTCTTTCATTGATGACTGCACTCGAGTTTCTTGGGTATACTTACTAAAAAGTAAGAGTGAGGTTATGTCTGTTTTTCCAATATTTCATCAAATGATTCAAACCCAATTTAATGCTAAAATTCAAGTTGTTCGATCTGACAATGGGAAAGAGTATTTGAATTATGGACTTGGAACATTTTTTCAACAAGAAGGTATCATTCATCAAACATCTTGTCCACATACTCCTCAACAAAACGGTATAGCAGAACGTAAAAATCGTCACCTCTTGGATGTGGCTCAATCTTTATGTTTTGCTATGCATGTTCCTAAACGTTTTTGGGGTGATGCCATTCACACAGCTGTTTTTCTTATCAATCGCATGTCATCACGTGTTCTCCAATTTCAAACGCCTGAGTTTGCTTGAACCCATAATTTCTCATCGATTGAGTGAACATATCCAAACCCTTTCCCAGTATCATTCTCTTCCTTCACTCCTTCATATTCCTCCAAAAGTGTTTGGTTGTGTCTGCTATGTTCATGTCCACATGCAAAATCGTGATAAGTTGGATCCTCGAGCCATCAAATGTATATTTATTGGCTATTCTGCTACTCAGAAAGGGTATCGATGTTACTATCCTCCCAATGGGAAAATTTTTGTCTCTATGGATGTTACCTTTCAGGAACAAGAGGCTTATTTTTCAGAGGGAGATTCGGTCACTTCTCTTCAGGGGGAGATGGGGAGTAAGGAGGAAGAGCAGTGGCCACTTGACATTGGTGGTATGCATTTTTCGGATGAACACTTGTCTGATGCCGGTGATGGTCCAAATTTGCCTAATGATGAGGCAAAGAGTGGAAAAATATTGAAGGTATATGAGAGGACAAGAAAAAGGGGAGATAAAGGAAAAGAAAAAGAAAAAGTGGCTGATGAGATAGACCACCCACATATAGATCCCCTCATTGACCAACTCTCTGACCAATCAGCTGCTACTCATACGAATTATCCTGAGGTAACCACTCATTCTCCTTCTCTTCAGCCTACTATATTTGATGAGTCTAATCATGAGATTTCATTAAGTGCTGATCCAAATGAACCACATCATGAGTCTGGTTCTCGTTATCCTATTCGAGAAAATCGAGGGATACCCCCTGTTCGTTATGGTTATTCTTCTACAAAGGGTATTCAATATCCTATATCTAATTTTGTTTCATCTCATCGCTTGTCAGACTCTTATATAGCTTTTGCAAACCAATTGTCATCAGTCTCAATTCCTAATAAGTTACAGGATGCTCTTAAAAATCCAAAATGGAAAAAAGCTATGATTGAAGAGATGGACGCTCTTCGAAAAAACTCCACTTGGGAACTGGTTAAACTTCCTGAAGGCAAGAAACCTGTTGGGTGTAGATGGGTGTTCACAGTAAAGCATAAAGCTGATGGTTCAGTGGAGAGGTACAAGGCCAGATTGGTAGCCAAAGGTTATACTCAAACCTATGGCATTGATTATCAAGAGACTTTTGCGCCGGTAGCAAAGATCAACACTATTAGGGTTCTTATGTCATTGGCAGCAAATCTGGGGTGGCCTCCACAACAGTTTGATGTGAAAAACGCATTTTTACATGGAAACTTGGATGAAGAAGTATACATGGATCTTCCTCCTGGATTCACTACCACTTGTGATATTGGCAAAGTATGCAGGTTGAGAAAGTCCTTGTATGGATTGAAGCAATCACCAAGGGCATGGTTTGGCAGGTTCACTCAATCGATGAGAAATTATGGGTTCAAGCAAACTCAGGCTGACCATACCTTATTTCTTAAGCATGATAAAGGTAAACTTACAGCCTTAATTGTTTATGTGGATGATATGGTGGTTACAGGTGATGACGTCGAGGGAATTCAAAAACTTCAAATGTATCTAGCCAAGGAATTTGAAATGAAGGACTTGGGTACTTTGAAATATTTCTTGGGTATTGAAGTTGCAAGATCAAAGCATGGCATTTTTCTTTCTCAAAAGAAATATGTTATAGACTTATTAACTGAGACTGGGATGTTAGCTTGTAAACCTGCAGACACACCAATTGAGCAAAACCATAGATTAGGAGACTATCCTGATCAAGTTTCGGCTAACAAGGAAAGATACCAAAGATTAGTTGGGAGGTTGATTTATTTGTCTCATACACGACCTGACATAGCCTATGCTGTAAGTGTGGTGAGTCAATTTATGCATAGGCCAAGTGAAGCCCACATGGATGATGTACAACGCATTCTCAGGTATTTGAAGTCTGCTCCTGGAAAAGGCTTGATGTTTTCCAATCATGGACATCAAGAAGTTGAAGGATACACTGATGCAGATTGGGCTGGGTCAGTAACTGATCGCAGATCGACTTCTGGATACTTTACATTTGTTGGAGGAAATCTAGTTACTTGGCGCAGTAAGAAGCAACATGTAGTGGCTAGATCCAGTACTGAAGCTGAATTTAGAGGTATGGCACACGGCGTGCAAGAATTGTTATGGCTCAAGATTTTGTTGAGAGAATTGGGTTTCAATTCTACAAAGCCATCAAATCTTTATTGTGATAACAAAGCCGCCATTAGCATTGCTCATTTAGTGGATAGGCACTTTATTAAGGAAAGGTTGGTTGATGGTACCATTAACTTGCCTTATGTGAAGAGTGATGACCAGCTAGCAGATATTTTAACAAAGGCAGTGTCAAGTAGGATTTTCCATCTTTCACTTAGCAAGTTGGGCATTCGAGATATTTATGCACCAACTTGAGGGGGAGTGTTAACTGAAGCAGCCATTGTAGACTTGTTAACTGAAGCAACCATTGTTGACTAAAGAATTAGGAAATCAGACATGAATTCCATTGTAATTAATAAAGTAGTTGTAAGCAGTAAAGTTAGGTATAGGCAGTAGTTTCATAGCAGTGTTTTTATGACTTCTTGTACTGGTTTCATACCTGATCATCATTGCTTGTATTCCTATATAAATCCTCCGATTGGGAGATGAAAATATCAAGAAATTAACTCTATTTTGGCAGTACTTTTTTAAAGCATAAAAGGAATCCATGCATATCAAAAGAACCAAGAGCACCATGCGGATTTCCGTTTCTTTTAACGCAACGTAACTTAAAATGTGAATAGAATTCCAAAAGGTTGATATGAGTAACAGGGGTGCCAAAATGACTCATGTTACCTCTGTGATAAACCACAATGGAGTAAGAAGCAAGCCAAATTTTGCAACTTCGCATGGACGAAGTTGACGACTATGTTCAAGCAAGCGAGGTTCATCTTCTTCACTCTTATCCATTAGAGGTCGCCCTTCTTCCGTGTTACTAAGATCTTTGTCGGTTATTAGGCAGCTTCTAACATCTGTTTCTGGAACGTGGGGCATTTCATTTATTCTAAGAGGAATATCAAGCCCGACTGAGGTGCACAGAACACTGCCATTGCAAAAGTTCTTAACTAAATTTCGTTCCAATAAGTTGCAGAGCCAATCTTTCAAAGCTGATATAGGCAGATAAACCACCATTAGAGACACACCGAGATAAGTGAGCGAAAATGGCTGTGTGTACTTGCACAGTACAAGTTTAACAACATAGATAAGCTCAAATCACAGCAATAGAAAACACATCATTCCAAATATCTAGTTTAATGAGAGAATACCATGATAATGTAACTACGCCTCCATTTGTTTCGACGAAAATAAGAGAGAAACTAAAACACAATCTTCTCTAACCACAATAAATCCTCAAAGAAACATCACCCCAATAAAAAAGGGAAAGAACACGAGGATGTCATTGTAGCGGTATCTCAATTCAATCACTCAATCACTGCCACTTGGGGAGAGTCAACGCGCACGTGCGTGATCGGCTCAAGATACCATACCGTCCATCTCATTTGTCCCCAAAGAAATACAGAACGGAATAGTGAGGACTAATAAGGCGACATTCTAAACTACTCTAATCAATGGAGCGGAGATTCAAACTCGGTTGCAAGACAGCAGACACACTGCCCTAACCAAAGAATCAAACTTTAAATAAACAAACAAAGAATCAACTTGGAAAAAGAATGGATGAACACAAACCTGAGTAACCTCTGCAGAAGCGACCCAGATGAACACAACCGTGCCAATCAACCCCAAACCGGCGTTGTACTTCCAACCCATGATCAAAAACACCACCAAAACCCCAAGATTTTGCAAATTCCACCCAAATTAGGAACCGGGTTAATCTCAAAATCGGCTAAAACATCAACATCTTCAGAAATGCTCCACACGCAGCAGGACAATCCGATATTGTGAAACTTGCTCGAGGGTTTTGGATTTTTCGTTTCGTTTTGGTACCAAATTTTGGTTCTTTAGGTAAAACCGTGACCACGGAAGTTTGAAATCGTAGAAAACAAGAAAGATTATTAACTTTTATTTTTGTGGCGTTAAAGAAAGTGGATTTGCATTAAAGATTCAAGTTTTCTTGCCGAGCGCTGATCAGCAGTCAGTTCATGAGAGTGACAGGTGGTGCCGTTTCAACTAAGCTTCCTTCAAGGTGGTAATCCATGAATGCATTCAATGCAATGCTTACTTTATTTAAGACAAATGGTTGTCCGAAAACGTATTATAGTTCCGACGGTTGAAAACGTTTAATTTACATTTAAAATTCTCGGTTTGAACTTATCTTCCTCGTATCGGTTAAGTCAAAAGGACAAAAAAAAATTGTTTAGACTAAATTACATTTTCAGTATAATTTGAATGATATTCTATTTTTGTTCGTACGCAGATAATTTTGATTATTTTATCGTATTTGCTATTTTGTTAAAGCTAATAGTAACAATTTGACATGATAAATAATATCGTCCTTTTAAGATTCATAGATAGTTATACAATGTTCATTTCACTTGATTGGTAAAAAATAATGTGAGAAAGATTTAAGATTGTATGTATTACTTAAATAAACAGCATGAGTAAGCAAATTGGAGCATGGATAAACCAAGTCATATAATCCGACATCTTAAAGTTCATCTAGCTCTCCCTTCTTTTACTTGATATCTCCTTTTCTTTTTTTGTTTATTGATACTTCTGATGGAGTGGAGGAATCGAAATCGCGACCTCGGGTGTATGGGGGGATGTTTTTATCAAGCCGAGTCACAAGCTCTTTGTAACTCTCTCTCCGACTCAAGACACTAAAACATAATTCATATGAGTCTGTTTTGTCGTAATATATCCCGACTTGATCACCAGGACCAAGTGACCTACGCTCAATAAAATTAAGACGCCAGTGGCCTTCAAACACAGCCAATAAGGTTGGACATTGGGTATCCGTTGGGCCTAATATGACTTCCTTTGACGGTGGCGATAGTGGTGATGGCGATGGCGTCGACGGGGGCGGGTGAACCCATTGCCCATCCCTAAACACCGGGCGCCTTTCCCTGTAAATGCGAAAATGTAGTATGTGTACGGTATTGGTGTCGACATCCTTTACCCGGATGGGTGTTGAATCTATGTTTACTCTTATGATTTTGTTCCGGTCCCAATACCTAAATATATGCATCTCGACGTCGTTCATGTCTAAATAGAGGCAACATCCTCCGGCCTCGGCAGCCGTCAGCTCCTTCTTGATCTTCCACTTGCTGTGATAATCTTCTTGCGCCATTGAAGCAATGAAAAGCTATGGGGGATGAGTGAGCAGAAGACTTGTTGTCCAAGGCAACTCCATTTTCTGAAGTATATATAAGAGTTCACGGTCTAATCACAATTACTGCAAATTAATCATATTTAATCTCGATGCACGAGTTCTTAAGAAATTAAGACAATCATGCTGACAGCCTGATAGATTGTATTAAATGTGAAATTATAACAAGGTAATGGCCTGGGAAGGGAAGAAGGGCCTAGTTTTGATCAATTAGAGGACTTGTAAACAAAAATGGATGGGGAAAAATATGGTTATGTTGTACATAACTGCGGTACAAGGCTTCGTTGTCTAACGAGCTCGTGAAGATCATGAACAATCTTGAACACAGAATCAGGCTTTGCCAACTTCAATGCATTTTCCGACATGGCCTTTAGCTCATTGGCTTTCGGACCAAACCAATCAGCAACGATCCTTGCTATCTTTTTCGGCGATTTAGAGTATTTCCCGCACCCATTTTCAACGACATATGGTACATTCCCAACTTCCTACAATGTGAAGAAACGGTCATTTGCAACATTTTCCAGTGAGGGGATTCTCAAAACAGAGCAGCACAAGGGAAAATAGATTATATCACCATTACCTGTCCGGCAATGTAATCGTTCAGAATAATTGGGAGGCCTCTTATCATGGCTTCTGCAATAGTTCCTGGACCGGCCTATTAAAAAGTAGACAAATTGGTTGGTAACAAAATATACAAGACTCTAATGGCTTTTATGGTTGTTGACAAACTTACCTTTGTAATTATGCAGTCGCAAGCTCCCATGCATTCCTCCATTTTAGTCACAAACCCCTTCACCTATAATTTCAATCAATTTTAGCTACTAACTTCTGTTTATTTAATGCTGTGTTTCGGACTATGCATTCAAAGGGTATAAAAATACCTGGACAGGGATCTTCCATTTGATTGAAAGCAACTTGTTCGCAAGCTTTTTGTTGCGACCACATATGACAAGGACCTGGCCTACAGGCTCCCCAAGATTCTCGTCATATAATGCATCCCCAAGTGCCCGAGCTGTAGCCTCGATAGGACCCATTCCTTCTCCTCCTCCCATTAGCAACACAGCAGGAAGATCCTCCTCCATTCCTAGTTCTCTCCGAAGTTCAGCCTGCATTGAAATAAACAAAACATGACAAAGGTAGTCAACATTTATTTAAAAGCACCGTCTGCAATCATGGAATGTGCAATCTAAAACCACTGTCTACAAATGCTTTTACCGTAACTTATAGAAGAGTATTATCTATAAATCATCAAAATCCAATTGACAGCTTACAATTACCGATTTCAAATTTCCAATCAACATTCATGAGCCCTTTTATTATCACACCACTTGCTGATTTCTTTTAATCGTACAACAATTACATCAAGGTTAAAGAGTATGTTGATCAGTAACCAACCTTTGGTCGCACGGGCTTAACAAAGTTAGGCCGCACAGGGAGGCCATAAACCTTGATTTGGGAAGTCTGGAGTCCAGCTTTCAATGCCCTCTTCGCAACCTCAGTTGTTGGGCAATAGCATCTCGTTACAAGCTTATGAAACCTGGAAATGAAAACATAAAATATCAAAGGTATGCTTGGAAAAGGAGGCTATGTTTCCTAATAGGAGCTCTGTGCAAAACTAACCATGTAGGATGGCAAGTACTTAAATCCGTGACAACTGTGGTAAAAACTATCTTCTTCAATAGACCCTTTCCCCTCAAGACACGAAGTGGTACATGCTGCATCAGCGGATGCACACTGATAATAATATCCGGCTGGTATTTCATCAGTCCTTTGGCAACCTCCCTACAAAACAAAACAGAATTAGAGGATATCAACAAGGCATACTGCCGAAATGCCATCTTTGAGCCATAATTTGACACGGTCATATTTGTGAAAAAAGAGAGAGGTTTGACGGAATATGATAAACTCATGAATAGTAGGACAAATTTGCTCATTTCTGTATCTGTAATCCTATCTGACGTTTTCCTCACAGGGTTTAAAAATCTGCCAGAACAGCATACAATCTCGTCCTCAAAAATGACATTTCCATCGAAATTTATGAGCTTATAGTGCATAAGATACATGATTAAAAAAGTTGTAAATTCCTGCATGCTATTCTAATCACTAAAACTTATGGTCAACAGCTACTGCAATATATAACCATTCGAAAATTGAAAGGCGTGTTATATGTTAATTTAATATATGGTGGTCAACTATTACATGAAGAAAAAGAATGTACAACTACCTTGGAAAACAGACTACAACAACAACAACAAAAACAGTCGAAATGATTAAAAATTTACAAGCATTAACCTATAACAAAAACAAAGTCTTACCGAGCTATAAATGTAGAAGTTGCTGCAAAATTAGACTGATGCACCAGACGCGGAGAGGTTCCATAGTATGTCATTTTCCATAGCGGCCCGTGTTTCACCAAGAAATTATAGCTCCTGGGAAGTTGATTAAATGGCCAAGGCGTATGATCCGACCATAAGTCAGTAACAAACACCTGCGATATGCACTCTTAATTGAAAACATGATCAACAAATATGCACACTCACACATCCATTTTTGTTTCTCCCCCAAGTATTCTCGTTAATTAATGAAATTTTGAGGGAAAGAAGATAAAAGTTATACTTTTCGATCTTATTCCCTATGGTGTTATGCTATTACATTGCTTTTTTCATGTAATTCCCATTTCTCTCTACCTTAGTCAAACAACCAAATACAAGTTTCATAACAAAGTTGAAATTTTTAGCACAATTCAGAATAACTGACCTGATATTCGTCCCCAAACTCCTCATTAAACGCTGCCTTAATCGCCTCCGCAGAAGCGCGGTGGCCGCCGCCGGTGTCACTCATCAAAATCAACACTTTCTTGGGGCTCTCCGCCTCCACACCATTCAACGCAATCCCATTATCGTTAACGCCGCCGCCATCTTCTATCAACACATTGTTATTGTCCCCAACGCCGTTATCCGACCCATTTCCATTTCCGTCCCCAGACCCGACGCGAACAGAAGCGAACCCAATTGGGAATCTGTCACAGTGGAACCGAATAGCCCGATTAAACTCCGTCACAACCCTCCGAATGCCCGAACCGCCGCGACTGCTCAAACTTAGTGAAGCTGAAACACCGACCTTGGGATTCGTCCCGGCACCTGAAGCACCCCCAAAGGCGTCGAAATACAAGAAATTCGACAAAAACGAGGAGTGCCCATCTGAACCGGAGCTGCTGTGAGGCCCAGAGCTGAAGGCGAACCGACCCAATCGGGAAACGAGGTCATAGACCGGGCTGGGTTCCTGGGTTGCGACAGAAGAGTTATACATGGTGGGATTTCTGGGTTGGGGAGATTAAACCATGGCGGACGAGCAGCGAATTGGGTTTTGGGTAAAAAGGCTGGAAAATGAAACGCCAGAAGAGAACAAGGTGTGAAAGCTTCGAAGGGAGAGAGAGAGAGAGGGAAGGGGACGTGGGTGGGTTTTGGAGAGACAGTGAAGTTAGCGAAGTGGAAATCTTCGAGGGGGTTAGCGGCCACACACAGAGGATTTTGGTGCGTACAAGACTACCAAGTGCTTGTGCGCGCGCGAGTGATCGGAGGAGATTCTTGGTATATTAGGCACAAAATTGGTAAGAAGAGAGTGGGTTGTCTTTAACTATATTGGGTTGGGTTGGGTTGGTTAGCTTTATCCCAACTCAAGTTGGTCTATAATCTCTCTATATACTGTTGTAACTTACATGGAGAAAGATTCGAATTGGGTGTAAAGAGACGAGTTCATTGTTTTGACTAATTGGTTTAAGTCATATCTCTACGAAAGACCCTAACAAGGTGTATTGAACCTTCTGCACCGCTTTTCAATCTTGAAGAGTGCTATAATTAACTGTCAACACTCAAAATTTCTAATGACATAATTTTTTTTTGTTCTGACAACTTTAACAAGTCACTTGTATCTCTGCCATTGTCTCGTGTTCTCTACGTCTAACAATCCCCACCTGGTAAATAATTATTTTGCTATTGAAGTTTTGTAAATACACACTGCATTAATCGCCCCAAACAGCCAATTGACTCTAGCAAATACTCATGCAATTTGACCACAATGCATCAATGATCGTACTTGACGACTGATCTTAACACAACTTTATTCTTGTTAGGTCAACAACCCAAAAATGCATGTTGTCACCTTTCAAAAAATTTAATCATAAATGAGAATCTAGTTAAGGTTAGAACATAATGAATGACCAAAAAAAAAAAAGTGTTGGCCTCGAGATTAGTCAATAGTCCCTCCACTAATTAGTCAATTATGTTTGTGTTATTTTGTAAATATTAGTTAAGGTGTGAAGGCCAGAACAAATCAATGAACACATTTGCCTACACCATATAAACTTTACATTAATGGTGTGAAATCGTACATGAAAGGTACGGGAGATTAAATTATGTGCGTATTTTGATTGAATTTTGCACATTTTCGTTTTTTTCTTGATAAACGATAGCGTTAATACTTAATTTGTTAATTGTTAAGAAAAGAAAGATTAATGAACATCAAACTCGTATCATGATACATAAACATAATAATTTTCTAACATTGCAATAAAAATGTCATCCACACATCCTTCAACTTTTGTTAGAGCAAAAAGTAGAAAAAGCACAATCACCATGTGATTTTCGTTCTTATTAAATTTTGGTGTTTGTAAATTGTAAGCAACCCATGTGATTTATATGCCATTTGACTCGAATGGACAGACCGTCCAGAACCACCGGTCTTTTGGATTTCTGATTCACCGACCAACTTGTGTCCTTGCTGCTGAAATTGGGCTCGTGGTGACCAAAGTTTGGGCCGGGATTTATATAAAAAGATTTGGGTCGGAGACAGTTATCAAAGGTAGGTAGGCCCATTCTTGTGAGAGAAAGCCCAAATCCATAAGCCCTAAACCACCCCGAAATAGAATGACTTCATATTGGTCTGCAAATTACACGCGTT
Organism: Pyrus communis; assembly: GCF_041283825.1. Lineage (NCBI taxonomy): Eukaryota > Viridiplantae > Streptophyta > Magnoliopsida > Rosales > Rosaceae > Pyrus > Pyrus communis. Next base: position 40,663,793 of record NC_142579.1, on the reverse strand, counting down.
AAGTAAATTATAGTATCTTTAATTTTAGTGTTTTTCAGTTGACTGAGGGTAATCGAACTTAAGACACGTTGAGCTTGAAAAGTAACACAACCAACAAGTTACAAGGGCACCGGTTGAACTTGAGATATGTTCATCTATTTCATTTGAACTTAGGGCATATGAGATTACGCACACATGGCACGAGTTTTGTTATTGAACCATATGTGCAGATAATACGAAATATTTCTCTAACAAAATCCAAACAATGCAAATGTAGGCACAACCATATTGACTAGAGCAAATGTTATTCTTTCTGCGTTTGAGTTTGAATCTTCATTCCTGTAATGTATATTTGATTAAAGTATCAAACATCTTTCATGTTGAGAAGAAAATAAAACGATCTATGCACCCAAAATTGGTCATGACATCACATAATGCACTTTGACATATCAAAAGGCAACAAATTCTTTTCTCTCACATTGGCAATGATTTTATGGGGGCAAGGCAATGCCTTTTTCTGCAAGGGATTTAGAACTTTTCAATCACAAAAAAGTAGAAGCAGCTACTAGGCCAAGAAGTGCTTATTGCTTTTTGCAGAAAATGCTTTCATCTAATCACACTACTTCTCATCCATCCCACATGATCCAATCCACTAACAAATTTCAAAAGCTTTATTATATCAGAGAATATGTGCAAACCCCAACCACAGAGAATTCAACTCTCTCAATCATGGCTGCATTTTTTCCTCATGTGGCTTGGTTTGAGAATTGCTTGACTTTATGTGTCTTAAAGTAAAAGCTTTTCTATTATATGGAGAGATTAGTTAATTGGGTATTATCTTGAGGATATTTCATATCCGACGAATTTTTTATTAAGGTTTTATATAGTTGATAATTATTTTATTTCCAGTGTTTAATTTGTGACTAATTATCTTCATGATAATTTGAAAATTTGAGATAATTAGATCCATACTCCTAGCACTTTAGAGCATCTCAAAAAGAGATGTAAAAATGTCAAAATCAACACTAATAGTAAAAAAGACAGCAACAATATTTTCTAACCGAAAAGCCAAATCTGATGTGGCATGACATAGATTGACAGTAGCTTCAAATATTTTTTTAATTTATTATTAAATACATTTTATTATTGTTTTTTGTTTTAAACATTTATTATAATAGTTTTAGGTAATAAAAACATACCATGTGGAGAGCGAATTTTTAAAGATGTCAAAATGTGACATAGGCTGTCAAATTTAAATTTTATGTTTAAAATTTAGCATATTCGTTGAAGATGCTCTTATGCACTTTAACTAAGAACAACATGCAATGCAACTCAGCCAAATTACAATAAATTATTAATTTCTTTATTAAGGATAACTAACTAAGGACAAATCACTCTGGATGATCCAAATTCCTCAATATTATGCTTCCCCAAAATTCAAAGTGGTAACAATTTTGGTAAGAAATGACATAATTTTTAAAGAACTTTAACGAAAAGCTCTCGGTACTGTTCATTTTAACGAAAAACCACATTTTTACACTAAAAAATCAATTATGGTACTATTCACTTTACCCTTATTTTGTCCTTATCGTTAACTCAAAATTTTCAAATTATTTTCATTAGTTTTTCTTTATTTTTACTGTGCTTTTTTGCATAGGTTTCAAAACTTTGTTCATGGCAACTGTCCCCATATTATCATTTCGCAACCAGTTACTTAATTTATATTTTTATAAGTAACCAATAGTAATGTACCAACTTAATCCTTGCTTTTCCTTCTTTGCTGGACCATGAAGCTTTAACTTTTAGACATGAAGAAATAAGTGTGATATTGACAATCTCATATCTCCTCCATACGACACGCTTGACTCGCTACCCTCCTGTCGTTCTATTTTCAACCCCATATTCCATCATGAATCTTATAGTTTTTCTCATTTTTTGTTTTTTTATTTTATTTTAATTTTACTATTATTATGAGAAGGAAGAGTTCAAAATTATTATATTAAATACGAAAGATGAAAGTTTCGAATTCGGAACGCATGGATAGAAATCTAACGCCCTATTTACTACGTTATTAACCATGTAGTATCCCACATCGCCCGTGAGGGCGTGGTCTTTGGGCCTTATATGTACATGCCTGGTGGTACCCTTTGAGGAGGCCTTTTGGGGCTGCGGCCTGCAAAAACAAAACCATGCGGTAGCCTGGTGTCTGCGACCTAGTTCAGGCCAGGAATGCCAAAGCGGACAATATCCTCAAGGCGGGAGACCGGGATGTGACAATTTGGTATCAGAGCCAGACTCACGCCCGTGGTGTGCCGACGAGGACGTCGGGCTCCCTAAGGGGGGTGGATTGTAGTATCCCACATCGCCCGTGAGGGCGTGGTCTTTGGGCCTTATATGTACATGCCTGGTGGTACCCTTTGAGGAGGCCTTTTGGGGCTGCGGCCTGCAAAAACAAAACCGTGCGGTAGCCTGGTGTTTGCGACCTAGTCCAGGCCAGGAATGCCAAAGCGGACAATATCCTCAAGGCGGGAGACCGGGATGTGACAAACCAACATGCATATTTTTGTTTCTTTTACACTAATAACACGCTTACTTACATAAAATGCATTTTAAATTGTTACAATTGTTTTTTGTTCGTTTGTTAATATATATATATGTCTTTTTTTTATACAGTTATATTATTTACATTGAGCGAGTGAGACAATAAATTAGTTGTGAACTCACTAATCTCGAGATTTAAATCTAATATCTCTTACTTAAAAGTATTCTAATTTTTAACTTCTCTTGCATTAAATGACAATTACACAATAAACACAGTTCGTAATTTAATACTTGGTAAGTCATGAAGTAAATTGATTAGGAGATCTAGTAATCGATGTTCTTTTATGTCCGTGACTTCAAGAATTCATATAGCTTTCCTCGTTTTAAATAAGTAAACATGTCACGTATACGACTTCTATTAAGTAGTTCCATGAAGCTTAGTTATAGGGTGCGGAAGAAAATGTAGTGCCAATCATTTTAGACAGGCTTATGATGATTCATTGACTAATGAGCAAAAGAAACGACCTAATTTCAAAAAGAGAGGATAATGATTCATTGACCACTTGGTTTATGACTTGTGAGGGAGAATCAAATCGTCAACAACAAAGTTCATCTCTTGGAAAAATGCATGTGAAAGGAACGCAGAAGCGTCCGAAACCAATCCAATGGCAAAAACGTACAAGAATTAAAGACTGGGAGAAGTGGAGAAATTGGCAGAAAGCAGTGAACAGACAGGGATGTGAAAATTCCCAATCATTTTAGACCTTGATTTCAGTGATGTACTTACTACTTAGACTCAAACAAAATTCAACGATTAAGAATACAAATTATACCACACTGCATGCTCTTGTCCAATGCCGCGTCTAACTTTCCTTTGTGCGTAAGTTCGAATACCTTAGATATTTTTAATGTTCGTTTGAGAAATACTTTTAAATAAATGAAAAAACATTTTGATTTTGAAATCAGTCATTAGTAAAAATACAAGTTAATTCTGAAGAATTAAACACTTTTCTTTTGGGACCCAAAAATATTTTCTCTAAAAATGGTTTCAATCAGCTGCTTAATATTAGGGTATAGTGGCATTACTATTTACTTGTAAGTGAGAGGTCTTAGGTTCGATTTTTGTCAAATGCGAATTTGAACCATATTATTGCTAACCCAGTGTGAGGCTCAGCCTACTCTCCCATCCACTTAGCATAGATAATATAATTTGTTAAAAAAAAAAAAAAAAAAAACGTTTTCAATCATTTAAAAACACTTTCCAAACGAGCTCTTAAAAAATTGAGTGTTTAATATCGTTTTTATATAGTCATTTAGTACTACGATCTAGTGATATTTATCTTCACTTGTAAGTGAAAGATTTTAGGTTGGATTCTCGCCAAAAGAAAATTTAAACCATATTATTGCTAGCACATTGTGTGGGCAAACTCGCCTTCCATCCACTTATATAATATCGTTTTATATAAAAGAAAATAAATAATCTTTTTAACTATACAGAGTTAATTATTTTGTCTTTTTAGCATTTTTTTCAACTCAAAATTCATTTGCTTTTACCTTAATAAGACCAATTGTACCAAAATTAAAGCAACCAGAAATAATGATTGGACGGGTGTGGCCTTAATCTGTCGACAAGTCCACCAAAGACTTGTTCGTGTGAACTGAAGAAACCATGCATTGATCGTTTTCGTACCGGAAACCTACCAGAAAAGCCTACTGCGGGAAAAGATAGCCGCCGTTGAGTATCCCATTCCCAGGCTTCGGACGGCCATGATTACTAAAGCTCGAAGTTTTGCTAAGATATGTGGCAATGATTCGGGCTGGATTTCGTTTTTCCAAACTATTAACAAAATAAAATGGGTCTGCATCATTAGAATTTCCTTACAGATTATTTGATCGACCAGTTTATAATATTTTTCATTGCACCGGTTTCGTAGTAGGTAACGATTGAAACAAAACAGAACGATAAAACATAAATTGCATGTTGCAAGCAAAATCTGATAGTTTATTATTTAGTGTTATAAATTTGTCAGATTTGTATGAATTTATAAGATGAGAAAATTGAATACTTTTTTTTTAATTATAAATATTGTAAGATGAGAAAATTGAATACAAAACTTCAACGAACGAAAATAAATCATCAACCACTCTTGGCAATTACCACACAAGTTTTCTATAAACAGTGGCAGCAATGAGTGACAAGAGAGTGGTCTTACACAGCACATTCGTATTCCATACTTGACATATTTTAAAAGTCTCGATTCAATGGCGGCTTAATTTGCTAAAATATTTGTTTATGGTAATAAAAGATGTGATCTAATAAATATCCTGCCGTAAATGAAATGCTAAGGGAAATAATATTCATTTTTATTTCCGGCTTATGTACATTTTTGTTTATTTTTAATATTTACACTAAAAATGCAAATGATATTTTACCACAGTAGTGGAAATGAGTTGTTTCTTTACATTTCGAAGTTGGTTTGAACCCTATTGATTTCTTAATCTAACAACTAATCACTAATGTTATCGTCTTATCAAAAACAAATATTTACACTAAAAATAGAATTTTAAGACAAAAATTAATATTTTCTCAAAAAATAAAAAGAAGAACAAAAATTAATTTGTGTGTGAAAAAAAAAATATGACAAACATAAATTATTTCCCAATAATGTATTAATAATTAATAACTCAGTCAAAAAACGTCGATATATAATTCGCAGTTTCAGTTGATCAACTCAGTCATGACAGTCACAGCTTTTAAATCCAGCAATTCCATACAAACAGAAAAGTCTCAAACACATATATAATTATATACTGGTATTACAGAAATCTAAAAAATCTATCAGAAAAAAGAAAATACATTATATTTTGGTCGACAGAAATTTGATATGTAATTTAAATTATTTAATATTTAGGAGGACCGCAGAGACTCGTGATTAGGATGACTGGGTGAACTCAGTGGAAACAGAGTCAGCAGCTCGGGCGGCTCGGCCCCTCTGGGCGTACTGAGCGGCGAAGGGTGCAAATAAAAACCCTTCTCCGCAATTGCCTTGTCCTCCTCCGCCACCGCCGCGGGAGACGACGGCGACTCGGACCCTGAACTCGGGAATGAAAACGAGTCGAACCCGAGTGGTGTGATGGGACTCGGAATCAGCTGAGAGCCGTGTAGGGTGGCGAGGCTGAGCTTGATCTCCAGCTTTCTCATGGTATGTCTCCGCTCTTGGAGCTTGAACGGTGACCGGCGGGGGCTTGTTAGGTCACCGGGAGTGGTGGGTGCTTTAGGGTAGTGCCTTGCTGGGTGGGTGACCGGGAGCTTTTCCGAGTTGCCGGATAAGCCGGTGAGCTTCTGAACGAGGTCTCTGAAATTGTTTGTGTCTGCCTGAACGAAGGTTGTGGGTGACGATGTTGGTGAACAGAGGTTGCTGTTGCCTTGTAGTGAGTGATGATGTCTTTCCATTTTTAGAGTGAGAGAGATAGACACAGAGAGAGAGAGAGAGAGAGAGATTTACTAAACTAAAGTTATGTAATTCATGGTTTATGCTTTTGTTGGGAGTTTGGGAGAGAGGGAACGTATGTGTGATATGAATGACAGAATGAGAGACTAGTGTTGAAAAGAGCGTGATCTTTTATAATGGTGACTTTGGGTGAATGTTGTTATGAAGAAATTTTTCATTCTAACCTGAACACGGATGATACATTACGTGTTTTTATATCAGTGGCGAAAAATTTTATTTTGTAAGTTAAATTTTTTTATACACATATCTCACTATTTGTATAATGACACATGGTGTATCATCCCGTGTTCCGATCACATTGAAAAATCTCTTGTTGTTATGGACATATATACGTATTTTAAAAATGAAAAATGATTTCTGCACGCTTGTTTTCTTACGCCGTTTTGTTTTATTTTTGTTATTAATCCTCTTTGACATTCAGTTTAAATATCAAAAATAAAAAATGAGTGTTCAAAACGAAAAAAATGTGTACATAACTCATTTCATGAAAAAAATGGTTAAAACTATAAATTTTATTATTTATATCATCTTAATTAACAGTATTTTACTTATGTTAGAAAGATAACAAATCAAGTCATCATCTATAGAAGAACTTGCATGCAACGTGTTTTTAATTAGTCATCTAATTCTTACTTATCTGAAACATAATTTGTTGCGTGAGAAAGAATCAAGAGGCTTTCTAGAAAGTAAAAAAAAAAAACAGACTCGAGCTTCTTGCAAAAATGATACAGGATTCACTGGATGAGTACGTCTTGGGTGTGGTGTAAATTTAGGTTACTAATTAATTAACTAAATAATGGGCTTTGCCTGAATTTCCTTTACGTTCAGACCGCTGGTTTGGAATATTCAATCAAACACACACAGGAAAGATAAAGGAAATAAATTATAAAAGGGGGGAGGAAAATAGACACAGTAGATTTAGACTTACATCAAACCTTATCTCTTGCTAGGATTTTGTTTCAAAGTCTCGAGAATTATTCACCACCGTTTGCACCCTAAAAATATATCATATAGCTTTACAATGATTGCCTCGTTCGATAATACTTTTAAAATAATCAAAAACGCTTTTTAAAGTGTTTTGAGTTCCAAAAATACTTGAAGTGTTTTTTGCAAGAAGCACCAATTATGTGTTAAGAAATAACTTTAAGTGTTTTTTCCAATATTTAGTTGTATTTTTACTAAAAATTGGTTCAAAATCAATCTCATCAAGAACGTTTTCAATTATTTTAAAAGTACTTCTAATGGAGATCGGAGTCTTTGCAATTTCAATTGGTGGGAAGATATATATAACATTTGAGGACTTTAGCATCTATGTCACTCCCCGCACATAAACAATTTCTTGGTACTTCTCCATCTTATTTTTCATTTGTCAATAAGAGAGAGATTCAAATACCTCTAGTTATAAATTAAGCATTTCATCCCACACTCACATTGGGGTTAGGCGAGTTTACAGGATGTGTCCACTTGAATTCAACTCTTTTTACATGTTAAAATAAATTAGAATATCGCCTTATTCATAACAAATATCTTATTCTCGTTAATAAACAGCGAAGCTTTGTTATTCGTTTATCATTCTTTACATAAAAGTGAGTGAGTGCATGGAACCATGTCTATAATCTTACGAGTGACAGATGCATATATACTTAATGACACTCCAAAGTCCAAATATATGTTCTTCTAGCTAATTGCCTCCTTTGTTTAATTAAATGTGGTACAAATTATTGTTTTTTTTATTAATATTGTACCTAGACACTCACCCTCCCAACTCGTTCTTCCCCTTTTTGTGACGTCTCTTTTTTGTGCGCAGTGATGGATATGCTTCAATCCATTAGACGCAATTTGTGTCGTTTTAAATTTTAAATTAAGCCGCCGGCAGACACAATTAGTAAGCTCTGATTCTAATTTCTAAATTGTATTGAGCATTTTATTTGATTAGACAAAAAGGCACACGAACCGTATTCTGTCTCAACGTACGCATGAATGGTTTAGTAAAAACTGTTAGAAAAATTAGGGTCTACTTGCTATATTAAATCACATATAAAATCAAGAAATAATTCATGCGATTGTATATCACAATAATGCATGCACATGAATAACCCATTTTAAATGAACATGACATAATGGATTAGAAAAACCTAGAAAATACGGTCGAGGCAAGTGTTCGACACTTTGTCATTAAGACAAGTTTATGCCCCACTACGGTGCTTATGGTTGATCGGCGCATGTCTTCCAAGATACAACGACCACGTCCTTGTAATAGTAGCACTCCAAATCACAGGGCTCCATGAACCACGATTGTGTTAAAAACTCTTTCATATGGACTTAATGAGACTCTCTAATATTTCATGCACTATAGGTATGATTATGTAAAACAATGAAAAGTTCTCTTAGTGATTATAGGGGCTTCCCTATTTATAGAATGTGAGACATCTCTTTGGAAAGTATGTGACTATTCATGAATAGTCAAAAGTTGCAACATTTCATTTAAGTAGACATATCTTTCTACCAAAAGGCTCAACTTCTAATTTCCATTCAATTAATAAATTTAATATTATAATAATATTATTAAATTTTCCAACAAAAACTATATTTTTAGTGTTGAATTTTCGTACTCTTATGCAGTAAAGTTGTCACATCCCGGTCTCCCGCCTTGAGGATATTGTCCGCTTTGGCATTCCTGGCCTGGACTAGGTCGCAGACACCAGGCTACTGCACGGTTTTGTTTTTGCAGGCCGCAACCCCAAAAGGCCTCCTCAAAGGGTACCACCAGGCATGTACATATAAGGCCCAAAGACCACGCCCTCACGGGCGATGTGGGATACTACAATCCACCCCCCTTAGGGAGCCCGACGTCCTCGTCGGCACACTACGGCCGTGAGTCTGGCTCTGATACCAAATTGTCACATCCCGGTCTCCCGCCTTGAGGATATTGTCCGCTTTGGCATTCCTGGCCTGGACTAGGTCGCAGACACCAGGCTACCGCACGGTTTTGTTTTTGCAGGCCGCAACCCCAAAAGGCCTCCTCAAAGGGTACCACCAGGCATGTACATATAAGGCCCAAAGACCACGCCCTCACGGGCGATGTGGGATACTACAAAAGTTGAGCTTGTGAAATTCGATATAATTAGCATAAAAGAGTTTTGCTATTAATGATTTGGTTCATTTGAGTTTATCATGCAATTTGGGTCTTGTCTTTTTTGAGCAAGTTCCTTCTTGTTGTAGATATAGCTAGAATCTCGTGCCTCGTGATATTCTAATGTAATCTTTTTTTTTTTTTTTTTTTTTTTTTTTTGGGCTTGATACCCTGTTGTCAACCAGAAAACAAATATTTAAGTATAATAACCATTAGAAAGGAAAAGTTTGGGATTAATAATGAAACTATAGACATAATATTTGAAAAAATAAAGAACAAGTTAGAGCGTATCCGAAAAAGATTTCAAATGTGCCAAGTAGACATTCAACGGTAAAAAAAAGCAACAAAACTTTCTCCAACCAATGCTTCATTTCTCACATGGAATAGCCTCTTGGCTCTTGCTGCCTAATTTGACGTTGCTGTTAAATTGAGCTTTTGAGTTTTAATAGATGAGCTCTCATTCAATATTAAAATTAGGTTTTGCTGTAAGAATATGAGTGGCTATCAGTTTTCAATATAACGTCCACATAAACCATCAAATTTAAATGTTATATTTAAAATTTAACATCTCCTTTGCAATGCTCTTAGTAAGCTAAGTTTATGACAAATTTAAATGTTGTGTTTAAAATTGAAATGTTGTATTAAGGAAATACAAAGTCTGGCGCTAGAAAACGTAAATTTGATTCCGACCCATTCCAAAGCCGTTTGCAAAGTCCACAGACCAATTCAAAAAAGTGGGCTATCCTTGTTTTCCATCTCAAAAATGACGGAAGGTTTTGGTCAGTTTGGGCCACAAGAAAACCATTAAAAAAAACCGCCACGCAAACCAAGAAAAAAAAGAAGCAAAAGACTCTCTCTCTCTCTCTCTCTCTCTCTCTCTCTCTAGATTCCAGACTTGAAAAAGACGAGGAGGAAAATGGCGAGCTGTGTGTGCTGCAGGCCGTCGATTGTGGCCAGACCCATTCAAAACGACGGCTTTCCAACGTCGTTGGGAGCTCTAAATCGCGTTGGGGTTGTCGTACCTTACGGTACAAGCACGAGGTCCTTCAGAAGGGTTTGCGGCGTGCGAGCTTCCGCTGTGGACTCGTATGAAAGTTCATCGAATTTCGCTAATCGCATGGAAAAAGCTTGGTTAATCTCTAAGGTAATTCTTATCAACTGAGTTAATCTCTGAGGTAATTCGTATTAAATGACTCTGTCTTCCGTAAATTGGGTCTGGTTTTATTTAGAAATGATGTTTAATGAGATTGAATTCGATAATTAGGTCTGACCAAAACCCTAATGGAGTGAAAATTTCAGATTGAATCTTGATGAAACGTACCTTATGCATTTTTCCGTTTGTTTTGTCGTTCGATTCTCATTTGATTTATTCAATCCAACGACTAGGAAAAAAGGGGGAGAAAAGGCGAGTGCGGAAATCATTTCAGATGAAATTTAGCTGTGCTTGGTGTAATAGAAGGATAGAACATGGATATAATTTGGTTTAGTTTACGTGCTACGAGAACACCATTCAAAATCACCCACACAAATCTATTGGTTGTTGTCTAAATCCTCCATGTTTTTGGTACTTGCAGCAACCGAGGCCTATTGCTTGTTCTTCTTGCAACTCGAATGGACATACTGAGTGCAAATGGTGTGCCGGTACAGGCTTCTTTATTCTCGGCGATAACATGCTTTGCCAAGTCTCTCCGAAAAGTACAACTTGCGTTATTTGTACTGGAAAGGTAAGTCATCTCGCCACCGTCAGTGATTCTTACTACCGTCTTCAATTTCCGATATGCATTTGGATTTTCTGCTATAAATAGTACATGACAAAAACCCGCCTCATGTTTCTCCAGGGTTCAATTCGTTGTTCCGACTGTAAAGGAACGGGCTTTCGTGCCAAGTGGTTAGGACAGCCACCTATTTCCAAGTAGCCGCCTACTGTCGGTAAGCTTCAACCGTCGGAGCTACTACACAAATTGTAGTAACATCTTAATCATGTAGTAACAGTTCTTCGTTTCTCAAGTTTTGATAGTTGCTTATTCTTTAAATTGTGTAGTTAAATCAACCCACAGAGCATCACCCTTAACCAGTTCGCCTCATTCATCTTAGTTTTTGGAATGTAAAACTATCGTTGCCTCGGCTGGTTCTGTTATCAAATTGATTTATTGTTAGAAATATTGATACGAAGTTTTGCAAGCCATCGTTGATTCTGTGTATAATACTGATTTACTGTTGCAGTATCGGGTATCCAATACAATGCATATTCATATTCAAACCGAACGTATTCAGATATACACATGAACATCACTGAACAAGACCAGTTGCCTTAGACTATAGCCGAAAAGAGCAACTGATTGATATCCTCCGAATCCGAATCGCGATTCTCATCCCCTGCACAAACAAAGCTTTGTCAAGATACTTTAAAAAACTCCATATAAACCTACTGCTGACTTTACATTCTAAACCGTAAACCATGGAGTCACCATCAACGAAGAGCATTCCATCTCGAGTTTTTGCATCTCTAAGAAATAATGTTTCATCGCAATAGCAAGCCCGAGCATGACATGCTCTTGCACCAAAAGAAGGAAATAAAATCGAAACAAAGCCTAAAACTGGCCAATAACTACCAACATAATTGACAAATCCATAGTTCGAAAAAGTTGAACAGCAACACAGGACGTGGAGAATTTCCTTCTGTTCCTTATTCTATAGAAACAAATAGGACCAATTTTGATACCCCTTCCCTAATTTACCGGCGAAGTACTAATATCTACACCCGGCAGTATTTTTCTTTAGTACATCAATATTTTTACACTAAGGGAATAGGGAGTTCGGCCAAGCCACACAATGAGTAGCCTAATTTGGTATCGAATTTGCCATCCATAAGATTCGAACCTAAGATCTCTCATTTTCAAATGAAGAAGAATATCACCAGACCATAGTATTGAACGACAACGGTAATTACAGTGTTAACGGTAAGAGTTTACCTGTTTTTGATCTGACTTGAGCCGTCCACTCATCAATGACCTGCATAAAAGATCAATGTGGTGATAAGCTTATGTTCTAAATAAGACCGAAAAAATTAAGAAAGGTGAAGTGGCTGAGAATGTAGCAAGGCATAATTCTGCTGCTTTATCCGAAGAACAGAGCTACCCGCCACGGGATATCTGTGGACGGGCATTTCTTTAGAAACATTGCCTAGCAATAGTGTTTAATCTTGGTTGCTTGCTGGAAAATGGTGCAAATACTCGAACACCATCTGGAAAACTAGACAACCGTTCACATAGGTACCGCTAACAACAACAAACAACACAAATACTAAAAAATTCGATTACCAGCATTCATTTCGTCGAAATCAAATCAAGCATTCACCAGCATTTCGGCATATTAACGCAACCGATGCATAAAATTTGGATTCACTCTGACTACCAGTCTATCAATCGGCTGGCTCCAACATTTACACACATGGTAATGAAAATGAAATGTATACAAAAGAAACTAACCTGATTGAAGTTAGCAAAAGCAGAATCATCCGAATCAGCGTCGGCGAAAACTCCCATCGACGTCTCCATCCGCTGCAACTGATTTCTGTTCCCAACCAGAGTCGTCCTCGCCTTATCAATCAAATCCTTCAAAACCCAAAACCCAAAAATCAAAATCGAAATATAAAAATTTCCCAATTTCAGCCGAAATTTTTTGAAAATGACCTGTTTGGCAGAGAGAAGTTGGCGGCAGTGATCTTCCAAGGTCGACAATTCTTCTTGAATCTTCTTTATCCTCGAAACCAGCTTCATCGGGTTGGCATTGTCCGGGTAGATTTGCTGGAACTCCCTCTCGAGCCGGTGATGAACCACCGTCAGATCGTGGTTCGCTTTCGTCAGCAGCTTCACCAAGCCGTCCGTCGCTTCGTGGTGTTCGCCTACGTGTCCCATCTCCTCAGAGCTTCACTTTCACTCTCCCAGGGTTTTCTGCTCGCTCTGTAATAATGGGCGGTTTTGAATTTTGCTTTTGCAGAAATGGGCCGAATTTCAGGCCCATTTATAAATAACTGTACATTAGAGGCCCAATTGCTTCCAGGATGATGGCCGACACGGGTGGGTTACCTTGAAGCAATCTCTTGATCATCTAAAGTCTGATTTTAGCAAAACCCGCGTAGAACTTTCGGAAACGTAGATGCTATTTGCTTTCCTAGAATGACCGTTAACCTTTAAGGACAAATATTACTATAAGTGCTTTGACCACCTTTTATCGGTTCATTCAAAAAGCTTTACATGTGTTTCTTGAAGAGGCAGATGCTTCTCCAAGAAGAACTTCCAAAGTATTTTTCACATCAAAGTGCTTTTCATCTAAAACTGATTTTAACATTTCTACATATGCGGTCAAAAAAACAACTTGTTATTATCTGAAAACACTTTTAACCACAAGTGTTTGGTATCACTTGTAAAAAACCAAACAAGTTACCTCAAGCCATTTGACACTTGAACTTGATGCGGTTGGGCTTGGACTTCATTCAAACAAGAGTAAAAAGGACCAAGATTGTCTCGTCTCCTACTTTTCATTCCTTCCATCCCCTCCTATTTTTTCAGCTATTGATTTTATGACAAGTTAATTTAATGCTCTAGATTCTGTCGCCTCACCAACAGCTCCAAAGCATCTTTAAAGCCCAATTTTCCAAACTTTTTCTGTTACCTTTCCCGCCCCTTCCTAACTGCTTTTAAGATGCCTTTGTTTCTGATAAGCATTTTACATTGCTCTGTTTTATATCATGTTTTGATGTTAAGACAAAAGTAAGAGAGCCTTGGTTGGAAATGAGATTTCATGCCAATACATGCTTACATTACAAGCACAACTTTTCTGCAAATTCAAAATTAATAAGCACAGAATATGTAGATTCAAAATTACACACAAAAAATTTGTTTTGCAGAAACTAACAGGATCCACAACTATCTAACTCAATAACTTTGCCTACAACCTCTTGTACTTTACAATAGAAGCAAAATTTTCAATCAAGCCTTTGGTAATGCAGCGTGAAGAATGTCCAAGATAACTATAAGTTGCCTTTCTGCAATCTCTATGTATGGCATAGCTACTTCTGCAATAATAATAAGTTGGTTTCCTCTCTTCATCTCCAGTGCTCACCACTTCCATTCAAATTCAAAGCCTACAATAGTTTTTTAAGGATACAAATGAAATTATACCATGAACATAACAAAAGCAACACAAATATATGAAATATATCGAAAAGCTTTACTTCACTACGCGTGGTATTAGATGCTTGAAAATCTTACTGTGCAAGGGAATAACCAGTGGAATTTGTTCGATGTAACGATCCGTTATTTTTAAAGATCGGATCAAAATTCAACGGTCACATGCTCATCTAAGTCTAAACAACCAAAAAGATTCCCACCTTTTTTCTTGAAGAAACAGAAACAGACACCCCTCCACTTTCTGCTTCCTTCTTCTCCAAGAAACACCAGCTAAACTGTGGCAGACGCTTTAAACCTCCACCTTCAAAACCCTCTCTCCCTCTCTCTCTCTCTCTCACTCTCTCTACCTTACTCTCAGTAATCACAGTGTAAGTTTTCTCTCTCTAAAATCACACTATGGGAGAAAAAGCTATGGAAGTCCACTCCTCGGCGACCGCTCCAAGACCTTCAGTGACGATTGGCTCGTCGCTAATTCCGATGATCAACAAGCTCCAGGACATTCTCGCGCCGGTGGGCAGCGATATGCCGCAGATTTCGCTGCCTCAAGTGGCGGTCGTGGGAAGCCAGAGCAGCGGGAAATCGAGCGTCCTCGAAGCCCTCGTTGGCCGCGACTTCCTCCCCCGCGGCCGCGACATCTGCACTCGGCGGCCGCTCGTGCTGATGCTCGAGAATCGCACGGCGATGCCCGGTGATGAACACACAGAATGGGGCGAGTTCCGCCACTTGCCCGGTAAACACTTCTACGACTTCTCCGCAATCCGCCGCGAAATTCAGGTACGGATTGAGCTTCTTCTTCATCAATGCTGCTTCTAGTTTACTGGTTTGTGATAAATTGACCATTGTTTTGTCAGCGCAGGCGGAGACGGATAGGGAGGCCGGATTGAACAAAGGGGTTTCGGATAAGCAAATCCGGCTGAAGATTACCTCTCCGAATGTGCTTAATATGACTCTGGTTGATTTGCCTGGAGTCACGAAAGTTCCGGTGGGAGATCAACCAAGAGACATAGAAGGAATGGTTAGGAAGATGATTACGCACTATATTATCCAGCAAAACTGTATTATATTGGCGGTTAGTCCTGCGAATTCGGATTTGGCAAACTCCGATGCGCTACAGATGGCTAGAGAAGCCGACCCGACTGGTACCTGCACATTTTACTTATGAATTCGACTTTTACATCGAATACATAGGGTACTGACGCAAATGTATTAACAGGTTTTCGAACAATCGGTGTGATCACCAAGGTTTGTGATCTCCTCTTAGACTCCGGTTTATTAGATGCCTCAGTTGTTGTATAATATGACAATGTTGTTCTATCTGTAGCTTGATATAATGGACAGGGGCACCGATGCTTGTGACTTTTTGCTTGGGAAAACTATTCCGCTGCAGCTCGGTTATGTTGGTGTTGTGAATCGTAGCCAGGAGGTATGAATTGTTCAAATAGCTTCTTTGTAGCATCCATTTGTTTTGTTTAGTACATTGCTAAGTTTTACTCTTACAAAAGAAAATGTGGGTGCAAGGTTCAGGCTCTATTACTGAAGTGTTATTCTTGTGACACAGGACATCAATAAAAACCGTGGGATTGCTGCTGCCCTTGCTTACGAGGAGAAATTCTTCAATAGGCACCCTGTACTGTTTGCTTTCTTTGTATTTAGAGAAAAATGATAATTGTTTGTCTTGGCACTTAACATCTTTATTACATGTTAAAGGTATATAGTAATCTCTTGGATCATTGCGGCATGCCCCAGTTAGCAAGGAAGTTGAATCAGGTTGGTATGAACCAAAGGCATAACAAAGTTATACTGAAGGGAAATGAAATTCTTAGGTGGTTATGTATCATTTTTTATTTTATATTATTGCGTACTGTATTTGTTTTTGCACTGTTGTCATGGTCGATTTCTGTGTTAGATTCTGGAGCAGCATATCAGAAGGGTTCTCCCCGATTTGAAGGCTCGGTTGAATTCTCAAATGGTTTCTGTTTCGAAAGAATTGCAAGCATATGGGCTACCTTTAGGAACTAAAGTGAGTTGCAAAACAACTTATGAGCTGCTGGTATTTTCTACTGCATTTAATGCATGCAGAGAGTTAGAAAACAACTGTTCCCTACATATAGTTGAATTGTTGTATTCACATCCAAACACTATGTCCAAGTCCAGTGCGCATTTGCGTCATCATTTTTTCTTAATCACATTGGCAGGACCCTTGTCCTCTTCTTTTTTATTTATATTCATGACCAGTATATAAAGATATTTTGCTAGATAGTGTTGACTGTGCACCATGATGGAAGACTTGTACTTTTGATCTTAGTAAGTAATTGGGATTTTGTTGTTATTGGTTTGAAAACTTGAAATTGCTGCTGCACATAGCAAAGTGCATAGACAGATGCATTCACATTCAAAAACTTACCCCTCTTACTTTCTCTTGTTATTGGATACTCTTCACTTTTTAGTTGTTTCTAACCATTTTTTGTCACTTGTCCTGAACCAGATGGATCAGGGAATGATTTTGTTGAACATTTTGACAAAATATTGTGAAGGTGAGATTTCGATGTGTGTTATTTGTTAAATGTCAATCTTTTACTTGCCTGCATGACTTGGAATCATGTATGATATTCCTCAAAGGACCACTTAATTTGTCTTTCTTAGATTTGTTAGTGCCCTTTTTTTTTCTTTTTTTTTTTTTTCCCAAGAATTGGATTTGTATTTGTCATAGAGAGAGAGAGAACCGTATTACATTAGCAAACTTCTCGAAGAGTATTTAGTAGTGAAGGCTATCAGGCGTTTCTGTGACTGGTTATGAAGCGTGTGATAGTGAAAGAAATTCCTGCAATGGGGTTAGGGTGCAGTAGAGCTGGAAGGAAATCCACCCAATCCAATTTGCACGAGTGAGAAATACTGTCAAGTTGATTTCTCTAATATTTTTTTTTCTCTCAGACTAAGTTAATATTACCGCTTACCTTACCATATGAACTTTACTGACCTGAGAAACTATGCGTTTGTGGAAAATAACAATGATGTCAAATGGACTTAACCATGTGGCTCGACTGAAATTAATGTAAAAGGAAAGCCTTTCTCTAAAGTCTTGTAGTTTTCTTTAATTTTTGTAATCATGGTTTTTATGATTCTAAGCAACTTGTTTTTAGGACAGTTATACTAATAGAGCATGCTGTTCAAGTACAATCTTGTTTGTTGTTATTTTCATCTTAGCTGTTTTCACTGATGCTGTTAATGTTCCTTCTCTCTCTCTCTCTCTCTCTCTCTCTCTCTCTCTCTCTCACTAATGGACAGCTTTTGCTGCCATGGTGGAGGGAAAAAGTCAGGAGATGTCAACAAAAGAATTGTCAGGAGGAGCCAGGATCCACTACATTCTCCAGTCAATTTTTGTAAAAAGCTTGGAGGTACAATGCACTATAGTTTTTTCTAAACATGCAATTTCTTTAATGACCTTTGTTAATTGTTTATATTGCTTCGTCCTTTTGGTAAATTTTAATCTAAAACCGTAGACTACTATGTCGTCAGTTGCTGTCCTCTGCATATTTGTTTGGTGTCAGCGTACCGTGAAATTTGTCTTGAAGAAAACCGTAGCCTTATGTATAACATTTTCAAGGCATCGACTTGTAGAATTAATGTTCCAGTGTAAGACATGTACCATCAGATTGGCTATACTAACTCTCAGGAATTGTAGAGTGTGGACCCCTCCGACGATCTAACTGATGATGATATTCGAACGGCTATTCAAAATGCTTCTGGTGCAAAAAATGCTCTATTTGTGCCTGAGGTGAGTATAATGATGATTACATGCTGTAGTTTTGCATTTTCCCTAGTATAACGCCGATGCCCTTGGTTCTACTCAGCATTGCCTGATATGTTTTTGAATTATTGTTAGGTCCCATTTGAAATTTTAGTAAGAAGACAAATTGCTCGATTGCTAGACCCAAGCTGTCAGTGTCTGCGTTTTGTTTACGATGAACTAGTTAAGGTGAGATATGATTTATGCATCTGTGGTGCTTATGGAATAATCCTGAGGTGTAAGTATAATCAGGAAGATATAATTTCCCCTGCAGATAAGCCGCACTTGCGAGGTTATTGAGTTGCAAAGGTTTCCAGTTTTGAGAAAGCATATGGATGAAATCATGATAAACTTTTTGCGGGAAGGTGCAAAGCCTGCTCAGAGAATGATAGAAAATCTTATTGAGATGGAGGTATCTCTTTGTTAACCTTGTTAAATTAAGACTAAAGTTTATTCACTAAAAATTAAAATCTAGGCTGACATGTATGTACAGATTTTGTTAAAATGATTTCATGGACTCTCAAAATAGTGTTAAAATACCGGAGTATTCTAAAATCTAATCAAATTGAGTTGGCAATAGTAACTGGTAAAACAAAAAAAAGGCACCTTCCTCAACCCTTTGAAAAAATTGCGATTCTAACATTTTGGCAATACAGTAAATTTTCAACTCTGCAGTGTATGGTATCGTATATTTTTCTCAACCCTTAATTTCGCTTTCGGGTGGTTCTTACTGCCAATGGTGTGTTCTATTCAATGTGACACTCTTGAAATGAAAATGGTCAATTCTTAGATCTGTTGGTCATATCACACAAAATTGTGCTCAGTACTTATCTCTTCACTGATAATATATGTTTTCTTTTAAGTGATTGCTCAGATTTACATGCTTCACATTTACTCAAATGCTGATTGCCCAACTTTCTTCCATTCAGGTGGATTGTATAAACACTTCGCATCCATGTTTTATAGGTGGGAAGAAAGCTTCTGAGCTTGCTATGCAACAGTTGAAAGCACAACAGGTATCTTCTACAACATTGGTGAATGATAATTTTAGACATGATGAAGCAGTCCTGAATCCTGATCATGTGTTGGATTCATAGCAAATATATTGTCATGAACTTTCAGTTTCTTTAATCTTACAGTCCTATGTTTTGTTTTTGTTACAGAAGTCCTTTCATATTACCCAAAGTCAATTATGAATTTGAAATCTCGGTTTGATATGATCTGAGAGATCAAAAAAGTAAAATATACAGTGGTGGCTTTATTTTTTATTGACAGTCTATGGAGATTTCTGTTTAGTGTATTTTTCGTTCTTATTTTGGGAAAGGAAAAAGTTGTTGGGATTTGGTTCTTCATTCTCATTGAGAGAACTTTTTGTATGATCTCTATCATCAAGTTCATATCAATAGATTTAGATTGGTTGCATGCTATATTCCTTTTTTTAGGGTAACGCAATTTATTCGTTATTGTCTTTGCACTATTATTCAACCCAATCATCATTAGATCTCATATAAAAGGGTTTTTCAATTATCTGGTATACCTAAAAGTTGTTCTTGTATGTTTCATGGTGTTACGGATGTTGAAGGCCGGACATCTTGAACTGTTCAGGCTAACATAGTTATGAATGGAATTTTACCTTACCAAGTATGCTGTTCATTTTTAGTTGACAATATTACAGGAGTGAAGAAAACTCTGGTTACGAGCAGTGCTTTCCTTTTAAATCAGTTTTCAAGTTAGCTAAAAGTTAATTTGCGAATCCAAGTGAATGGGGGTAAACTTAGATTTGTGAAAGCTAGTTTGGAGGGCCTTACTACTTTTGGCTATCTTTTTTCTTTCATAGGATACCTTCGATCTTAATATAGTTTTTGTGTTTGGCAGGGAAGTCGTCCTCAGCTGAAGAACGAGAATTCTGTATCTTCTGGTAAATTCATGTCTACTATATCCAAGCATTCTGCTACCTTTGGGATATTGAAACTGCTTGATTTTGTTAACATGTTTCTTGTGTGTATGTGTGTGTGTGTGTGATGGTATGTCTATCTATTAATCTGCCATTGCTAAGATCAATGAATTTTGTTAACAGGTTCTACGAGGACTTGGGGTATTCCATCTATATTTGCGAGTAGTACATCAGGTGTACAGTCTGGTAAACCTTTTGGTGAACAACGTCATTCGGAGTCAATGCCCTCTACAATCAATTTGAGAGAGGTACATCTGTGGTTCACAGAATTTTATTTCTTTATAACTTATTATCTACTTATTCATTTTAGAATTTAAATGTGACCCCTTTGTTTTCCCTCTGTCCTTGCTGATTTCAGCCACCATCCATCTTAAGGCCAGTTGAAACGACAGAAAATGAAGCAGCGGAAATTATTGTAACCAAATTACTGTTGAAATCCTATTATGACATTGTCAGAAAGAACATTCAAGACCTAGTTCCAAAAGCTATAATGCACTTTCTGGTATACCTATTTTCTTCTTCTTCTTTTTTTCTTTCAATATGTTAGTAATTATATTACGGTTACTATGAAGTACATTAACATGTATCATTCTTACTGTGGCATAGGTCAACTCTACGATAAAAAACCTTCAAACGGGCTTTATTCAAAAACTGTACAGGTATGGGACGTATGCTGCTGTTGAAAAGCGGGAATACAGCCCTTTTTCAGGCCATCATACGACATTTTTAGTCTTTATTATGACTATGTGAAAGACACGGACTGCATTTGTAACACAAACAAAAGCACTGCATTACCGGCATGACTTCTGTGAATTACTCGATATCCTGCATGAATGTGTTTCTGTTGGTTTTGCGGCATATTGTTGATTGGAACTTCGAGGGTGATTTGCTTATGCTAATTATGCAGAGAGAACCTGTTTGAAGAACTGTTGAAGGAGCATGATGAACTTGATTCAAAAAGAAAATGTGACCAAAAGTTGTTCGAGGTTTTGAAGCAATCTCTTCAGGTAGTTTTTAACTTTTAATGTTTGAGCAGTAAATGCCTGCCTGCTTTCCATGCCTTCTTTTTACCTTGGTTCTATGTTTTTCATGGACCCAAAATTCACAAAGAAAGGCCCTTGGAAGCCTTATTGAGTAATCCCCTGTTGAGTTCTCTTAATTCGTATAGTTTTACTCCTAGGATTTCATAAATTGTATGTTATTATGTAGAAATTCTTGTTGGTTTTCTTTTCCAATGAGTAAACTTGAACTGTTTGCTTGATCTAGACACTCGAGAAGGTCGAATTTGATGTTTCAACCCAAACTTAAAGTATTGGCACTGATTTTTCGGTTGGACTGTCAAGGATTCCGAGTACTTTGCCTCATCTGCACAAAACATCTGAGGTGAGCCAGTTCACACACCATTCATTTTCCATGCCATACACGACTGACACCACAGCTTGAAGATCATTTCGACGAGAAAATCAGGCATTGTCCACATGGATTTGATATCAAATATACTAGTATTATGGTGGTCCGTTAGGCGATTAGCACTAGTGATTACCAGGTTGTATGGCGTCCTCCTCCTGTATCATTTTTTGCATATGGAATGAATAAGTTGTATGATGATTAAAGAGTCGGTTCAAAATAGATGAGTTGTATGTGTAGGGAGTTTTGATCGGTGCTGCAAGAGTTTCGGTTTTAAAGACGTTTTTCTTTAACTAGTGAAAAATGGGTGTGAGTATATTTTGCAAGCAAGGTATACAAGATAACGGAACCATCTGATAACGCAGATGCGAGTTAGGCCACTCGGCCATGATAGTTTTGAGAAAGCCACAACAAAGGTTGCATCTTAAGCTTCCAATGAGAATCCAAACGTATAAAAAGTACAAATTTATAATTTCAAATCGTCTTCCCGGCAGTTCACAATCTCCTATGCGTCCTTACGAAGTTTGTTGTGTTCAACGCCACCGCGTACGAGCATGCATAAACCCCAGCAGAGCTGATTGCTGCTGAGACTAATAGAATGGCCTTCCACTGCCTGCCTGAGACAAGAATTGCCAATGCAGCAAATGCAACAGCAACAGCAGTGAGGCCCTTTTGCCATGCTTGGAAAGCTTTGACAACGTCTCTGCAGATTTTGCAGTGGACCACGTGCCGGAAATACCGGTTGGCCAAGTTTGGAGCGCGCATGGATCCAATGCCTCCCTTTGCCGGGAAAGATGCAGAACCGCCGGCTACAAGTCCGGCTGGTGCGTGTTCCACAACAGCCGGTTCTTTGGGCAACGAGATTGTGCTGTGTCCGAAATGGTAAGGCATTCCATGCCCTACTTTGTCCATCCATTTTCGGTATTCAGCCACCCAAGTATCTGAAGATTTCAGGTTAATGTACAGCTCTTTGGTGGGTACTTTTTCCTTCATGAGTATCTCGTTCTGCGACGAAAGAAATCCCATATCTTGCTCGAAAACCTTGCCTGCATTCTGATGAAAGTACCATTTCGGAAACAGTTTCGCGACCGGGGACCTTTTTGTTCCACCAAATCTCACAATGAGCATAGACTTCCCTTGTCCAGTTGGTCTACAAAGAAATAGACCTGAAAAGTAGTGTTTTTCCCCAGTTTTTTCATCAACAATTTCCCTGTTGTTTTGAAGAGAGCATGGTGCCTCAAACCTCAAGAAGCTTTTCGCCGATGGATCAGTTGCCTTGCCCCACCAGCCTGCGAATCCTCGATCAGTTCGTTCAGTGACCTCAAAACGCAATGGTTGAGCATCTTCCCTTTTCGCACTCCAATCCGTCCTGTCATGTGAGATTGGAACATGGGCAGGATCCATGAGATTCTCCAGAAGTATGGAGTGATCATAAGGGAGCTCATGAGTCGTTGAAGTGTCTTGAAACCCCGGCCGAGCGAAGTTCTCAAACCATGGAATCTTAGCCGGGTTTGATGGTGTCTTGTGAGACATCCAAACCCACACAACCCCTTGTGAGTCCCTCACCTCGTATGTCTTCGCGCAAGCTGATTTCGGAATTTTCGCATCGGTTGGAAGCTGTAGTACAAAAACATAATTAGGCACTCAACATAGTTAACAGACACTGATTCAGGAGTCTCTATCACTACGAAGGTATCCCAGCTAATCACGAATTGCCATGCTTTTTTATTTTCTCAGAAAACAGTGCGTAATTAGCTCGAGATACTATCAGACTCACAGTAGCATCTCGTCCTTGTTAGTGCGTGAACAAAAGACGAGAGACACAGACCTGAGGAATCTTTACACATTTTCCTTGGCCTTCAAATTGCCAACCATGATACAAACATTCCAACCTTCCATCAATCAGCTGCCCTTCCGATAGTTTCGCCAACCTAGCTAAGAGTGGATTGTCATGACTCACAAGTCATAACTAGTTAGTAAGTTATTACGAGGCGAACCACTTTTATACATTTAAATTAAAAAACGTTACAACATAAACATGCACACTAGCTCTCCAAGCTCTAACCAGTTAGTAAGTTAAAACCACACTAACAACTATTTTGGACTCTAAATTAGCCACTTGAGCTTCAAATATCTAGAAGAATCTAGAATCAAAAGACACAGTTACCTGTGGGGGCAGCGATCCTGGTAGCACTGGAGCTCTCCATTGCCGTCCCTATAGAGCACAAGCT
Organism: Pyrus communis; assembly: GCF_041283825.1. Taxonomy (NCBI): domain Eukaryota; kingdom Viridiplantae; phylum Streptophyta; class Magnoliopsida; order Rosales; family Rosaceae; genus Pyrus; species Pyrus communis. The sequence goes on along the minus strand of NC_142579.1, from coordinate 40,640,057 downwards.
GCTTATCAAACACCGTGAGACCCAGAGGAGCATCTTCCGGAATATCCTGGGTGAGGTACAGAGGGTACCATTCCTCCGTCCAATCATAATCCGCCGCCACCCTCTCTCCCCTCCTCTCCGCCTCGGTGGTTGGACCCACCAGTACCTTGTGATCCTCCTGATCCTCATCAAGCGGCGGTGAAGCGGCAGGAGGAGGTGTGGTGTCTGCAACTGCAGCACACTTGATGCTGCTGAAGCTCATCTTTCTGGAAGGAATGAAGGGTCGGGGATGGGTTGGTGGGGAGAGAGATAAGAGGAGTTTGAGCGGCTGTGGTTGCTTGGGGGTTTGGGGGAGGTGGAGGGAGGTGGAATGGGAGAAGAGGGGGTGGAACAAAGCCATGTTTGATTGAGTTGGGGAGGAAACAAGGGAGGTTTGATTGAGTTGGGGAGGAAACAAGGGAGGAAGAAGATGGTGACATGGAAATAAAAGGAAGAGGGGGAAAGCTAAGGAGGAAATAAAGCCATGTGAATATGTGATTCTAGAGAGAGAGAGAGAGAGAGAGAGAGAGAGAGAGAGAGAGAGAGAGAGGGAGGAGTGAGAGAGTGAAACTGTGTTGGGGGTTGCTTATTTGCTTGTTGCACTTACGTTAGCCACATAATGCTTGGAGTTTGGTCAGTCAACAAGAAATAGTGCTAAGACTGATTAAGTTTCACACGTAAACATGTCCCCTTTAGGTACTAAACATCATTTACAATAGTAAAACAAACCCTATTTCAAGTGTGTGAGAAAATATTAGACATGTTCAACTGAGTAAGGCAACTCCCATGTTAAGTGGAATTAATTGATTGTAGATCACTTGAGGTTGTCGAGTGGAAGTGGGAACTATAATACAAGAGGCTCATGCTTTTGTGAGAGGTAGTTAGACATGACTAGGTTAATGAACTCCAACACCAATTTTACTCCTTATGTGATAAACAAAAAACCAAACGTGGCAACTCATATACTTTCAAACACTACTTTTATCTCCTCGATGTGCTCGGGATACCGTTACTATGTAGTTGCAAATAATATGGATGTAAAAGGAACTCATTGTAAATTTATTAGGAAAAGTTTATTGGGCTTGAAATTTTTTGGATTTATGTAAATAATGCAAAAAATTGACGGTGTCAACAACTGGCCTATTAGCTCAGCTGGTTAGAGCGTCGTGCTAATAACGCGAAGGTCACAGGTTCGAGACCTGTATGGGCCATTTCCTTTTTCCTCTCCCTCCTTTTTTTGTCGTTTCTCTCCCTCCGCACGTCCTCGGCGGTACAGCGCGGCGGTGTTCATTCCTCCTCTCCTTTTTCTGCTGGTTCTGGTGGGCCCAACCAGGAGCTTTTCTTCTTCCTTGTTCCTTTCGGTTAAGTTGAAATGGAGGTGTGGATTATGTTGAGGAATGATGACTGCTCACAATTTGAAAACGAGAATTGGTGGGTGGGTTGGTGTTTGTTTGTTCCCGATGGATAGAAAAGCAATTTTAGACTGACTGGTTGCTTTCTTTTTCAAAGTCCCACTTCAAATTGCAGATGATGAATTACATGAATTTGAACGTAGAAGAAACACATTGTTCCAGTCAATTTGATTACGCTCGAGTCGATTATCAATTGATTTATTTGTTACTCAACTCTACATGTATCTTTCCATAAAAATTTATGGTTACTCATACTTCTCCGATTCTGCTTGTTAGTAAAATAAAAAGGTGAAATGAGTTTCTGTTTCGTACTCATGTTTTAATAAACGCATATGATTTAAAAATCAAAATCATGCAAATTTCTTCTACATATAACAAAACATCAGGTACTCAATAACCTCAATGTTAATCACCTACTTAAAACTTTATATATATATATATATATATACAAATCAATAAAATCATTAGCGTGGTTTGACCATAATAAAATTTCGTCAATCAAAATATCTCTAGAATGTCCTGTACGAATGGTTGGAAGTTTGATATTATGATGACTTCTGTAGAACGATGCCAAACTGATTAAAAATCGTGAATAGTTTGAAATTTTTGTGAAAACACAATTGTTAAAATTTCGTATTCTCTCTTTCGTATGCATTAAAAGTGTTACAACCCATGCAGAACCAATGTTGCAAAATATTTATTCCGAGAGTAATTAAGATTGTTAATTTTTTTTTAAATTGTTATTAGTACTTCAAAAATCTCATTTTACATTCTAAACTTTTTATATTAGGAAATAAAGAAAAATAAAGAGGAGTGTAGAATAAGATTTTTGAAATGCCAATAACCCTTCTTATTTTTTTTTTCTATGACATCGTTTGTTAAAAAAAAAAAAAAAAAATTGTTAAGTTTTAACAACACAATAATTAAATTAGCTAAATTGAAAACAGTATTCAAAAAGAATTTTAACCCTTAAGAAAGCGGCAACCAGTTCAATCTTCTGCTCTAAACTGCAGTATAGGGTTTGGGTTTCCCTCCAATCCAGTATTCGATTCCCTTTCGAGGATCACCGGCATCGGAATGAAGATTGCAGTAGAAGGTTGCATGCACGGCGACCTCGACAACGTCTACCGAACCCTCCAACACTACGAAAAGCTTCACAACACCACCATCGACCTCCTCCTCTGCTGCGGCGACTTTCAGGTACCGCCGCTCACTTTCCCAAATTCCCCAATCACCCCTTCACTCTTGCTTGCTTGCCCTACATTTTTTTTCCCTTTTTTTTTTTTTTTTTTCCCTGTACTCAATTTTCTCTGAACGTAGTGATTTTTAGTTGAATTAATTGTTCAATTTCCCAAATTTCGGGACTTGCAGTTCCACTCTTGCTTCTTTGCCCTAATTTTTCAATCTTTCTCTTGGGGGTATTAATTGTTTATGAAATTAGAGGATTTGATTCATCATGAGGGAGCTATTGGTTTTGTGAAATTAGGCTGTGAGGAATGAGAAGGACTTGGATAGCTTAAATGTGCCTCACAAGTTCAGGAGCATGAACACATTCTGGAAGTATTATTCCGGCGAGGCAGTGGCTCCGTACCCGACCATATTCATCGGTGGGAATCACGAGGCTTCCAATTACTTGTGGGAACTGTGAGTCCCTTCTTTAACTGTAACTTATGGCATTCTCTGCCAATTGTTTTTGGTGTCGTTTTTTTTTCCGCGTTGGATGAATAATTTGTTGTGGTTTTTTTACTTGTTTATGCTGTTTTATAGGTATTATGGAGGATGGGCAGCACCTAATATTTACTTCTTGGGGTTTGCTGGTGTTGTCAAGTTCGGAAACCTTCGGATTGGTGGACTCTCTGGAATTTATAAACAGCCCAATTTTCTAAAAGGTTAATTTGCTTTACTTTTGTACCGTTGCAGGTGTTTAGTTCTTTGGTTATCTTTCGTTGATAAAACAATAGCTGTTTATGTTTTTTCAATTAGTTGTAAGCATAGCTGTGGTATGTACAATTTTGATATATGGCGTTAAAAGTTTGAACGGGGTTCATTTTTTCCCCTCCTGAGCAGGACACTTTGAGAGGCCTCCTTTTAATGATAGTACCATCAGGTCCGTGTATCATGTTCGTGAGTATGATTTCCACAAACTCGTGCAAGTTGAGGAACCAATTGATATTTTTCTTTCACATGATTGGCCTGTTGGCATCACGGATTGTGGGGACTGGAAGAAACTTGTTCAGCAAAAACCATATTTTAAGCAGGAGGTAAATGCAAGAATCGAAAATTAAGTTAGTAAGTTCAGATTGGTATGATTCGAATCACTTATGTCGTTTAAAATGTCATTAGATTCAAGAAAGAAAGCTTGGAAGTAAACCAGCTGCTCAATTGCTCGAAAAACTGAAACCACCTTATTGGTTTTCAGCTCATTTACACTGCAAATTTGCTGCTCGTGTTCAACATGGGGAAGATGGTCCAGTGACGAACTTTCTTGCTCTTGATAAGTGCCAACCAGGACGTAAATTTCTACAGGTATTTGATGTGTTTCTGAAAGTAGCATATAGGATGTTCCTTGTAGTCATTGTGGTAGTTAATGGTTCTATATGTGACATTTTTCTGGCATTTTAGGTTATTGAAATTGAATCAGAACCGGGCCCTTATGAGATTCAGTATGATGAAGAATGGCTAGAAATAACTCGGCGGTTTAACTCTATTTTCCCTCTCACAACCAGAAGTGCAAATCTTTGGTGTGTACATCTTTCGAAATGTATTGTGCATGCTACCAATGATCTGACAGTTAAACTTTATATCTCTTCCGTAATCTTTACCCTTTTAAGGGTTTTTCTCTTGTAAAGTAGCTACTGAGTGCGTATGTTAATATTGTAGGAACGTACGTCTTGACAAACAAGAATGTCGTCAGTGGGTCAGGAGCAAGTTACAAGCAAGAGGGGCCAGACCCTTTGAATTCACTCAGACAGTTCCACCATACAATCCCTCTCAATCTGTCGCTTATGGTTCCTTCCCTGGTAAGGATCAACGTCATTTAGAATGCTGTTAAAACAAGAACATTTTATGTACATACTACAAATTTCTTTTTGGCAGGACACATTCGGAATCCTCAGACAGAATCTCTTTTGCACTTTCTGGAACTTCCTTACCTTCTTGATAACATGTCACAATCATCCGAAGTACTCCCAAGTCCTCATAGAGGTAAAAATTCGTTCTCTCGGCTCATAAAGTGAGGGTTTATTATGTCAGTTGCGTGGCAAATTTTGCTGAGTGTTTTTTTTGTTTAACAAATCTTTTTGTCTTTCAAGCTTCAAACTAATTGCAAATCTTTCCGCAGGTTCTGTTGAAGAGAACAGTGAAGACATTCCCATTGATGATGTGGATGAGTTGGAAGAAGATGCTGTGGATAGCGAAAATGAAAATTCGTGAAAACTCCAAAGTTATCTGCTCTTCAGGCATCTATCTTTTGTCAGTTTCAAAATATTTGGGGTAATCAATGCCGTTAGGCTCTCAGTCGAGGTTTTTTGACTCGAATTTTATGCATAAGCTTCGATGCTCTATCAGGTCGGCCTGGCCTCATCTGTCATCCCCCACATCCCCACTCTGCCCTCTTTTCTCGTCCTTTTCTTTCGAGTTTATTCCATTTTTTTTGGGCCTGTTGTAAAATATCTTTTATTCAGTGTCTAATTTTTGTAGTAGTAAGTGAATCGTTTGCTACATTGACCCATGGGATCGAGAAATGTACGACTTTTGTTTTCTATCGGAAAGTAGATATATTGACTTGTAAGACAATATCTTCAGTGTGTTTTAGGATTTGTGGCTTTGTTATTGTTAATTAGCTTTCGGGATTCATTTCGCCTCACTTTGACATCCCCCTCGAGCAAAATCTTGGGTATAACCGGTAATACATCACCGTGTATTTATCTCACACAAGGCGCAACCACACTTGTGATAAATCAGGGGTCCGGCTCCTGCATTTCAGTCCCCTTGTTTGCGTCTTTAGCGGACAGGTGGCCATACCATAAAATTATCCGTTGCAAGGAAATTCTTCTTTGAAAGGACACTTTCAAGAGTTCGAACAAAAATTGAGATTGAGTCATTAATATCTGCATTATAAAAGCGATTTAAAGGTAGACAACACGAAAGACATGTAGCTTAAGTTGTCATGAAATGAGCCAACAATGTATGTCAGACTGTTAGCTTCGACCATTTGGTCTTTGTAACAGTTACTAATTGCTTCAACATTTCAGGAGCTCACACTGTCGGATCAGCTTGCTGCAGCGCATTCAGTTACCGGTTCAAGCAATACCCCAAACGAAAACTCACTCATTGATACATCCTTAGACAATGCTTATGCAGAGGAGCTCATGAGACAGTGCCCTGCAGCAGGTGCAAATCCGTCTACAACGGTAAAAAACGATCCTAAAACATCGTTTGCATTCGATAATTAGTGCTACCAAAATCTGCTAGCCCACAGAGGTCTGTTTCAATCGAATTCCGTCCTACTAAGAGATGGCAGAACAAGAAAACAAGTGGAGATTGTTGCAGAGGACCAATTTAGTTTTTTTGGGAGTTCGACTCTGGTCTTTATTGAAACTTCCGAACATCGGTGCGAAGACGGATGATGAAGGCGAAATTCGAGCCTCTTGTCCGACAACAAATGCCTGGAATCTGGTGATGGTTTTGTTGGTTGGAGGAGAAAAATTGAAAGGCAATGTCAAATGGTGGTACTTTTTGAAAGTGTTGCTCAATGTCGAAAGTTGTTCAATATTCATTTTGTAAAACATTATTTTGTTTGTGCTGTCAACCACAAGAGTTCTTGTAACTTAGAAGACCAATACTTCAAAGTAAAATGGTTGTTACCTTTATTTTGTGTTATTGTCTTTCATTTCAAATAAGAGTATAGTTGCGAGATACGAGTTGCTGAATAGTTGTAGAATGTGAGTAGTTGATCGATCGACATAATACGTTTGGTCAATCAATCTCACATGCTACAAAATTTGATATGAAAAAAAAATATTGCAAGTTTGTTTTGCATTGGTGATGAGAGAATTTTTCTGTTGCATTACTCAAAATCTTGAAAGGAAATAATAAACGACCCATTGGTCAAAAAATTAACTTTCTTTTTGTGACAAGTAATATTTTAAATTACTTTAACCCACGACTGCAAAAAAATCATCACTTGAATTTGGGTATTAACCCAAATAGAAGAAGTGGGTCGAATACTTGGCATGCCCATGCCCGACCCATGTCCGGGAATATATACTATTTAAAGTTCGAACAAAGCGACCGACCGTTCCAATTAATTTAAAATTGGTATTTCAAACAAGCAAAACTGAACCCGCCGTTGTTGCCGGCACTTAGCTTCTGTGGTGCAGAGCCAGAAGTTTGACCCAGAACCTCTTCTGGCACGATCAAGTTGACATATTTACTTGTCTTCTACTTGACGGCCTTCGGAAAAGTGAAACCTTTTGCCGTTTATATGTATCGAAAACGGTAGTGGCGGCTACTCATGAATGAGGGCAGTGCACTCAATTCTTGACGGCACAGTGAATGCTTTGCGCAAGGTTTCGATAACCCATTGCAGGGAATTCAAATTAGGAGCCCTCGCAGACGTTTACTCGGCCAACAATATCCTCAATGGATATGCGAGATGTCAAGATTTTTATCTTGCACACAAAATGTTTGATGATATGCCTCACAGAGATACTGTCTCTTGGAATACGATGATCGCGGGGCATGTAAACTATGGAAGCTTTGAGGGTGCGTGGGAGATATTGAACTCCATGAAAAGATGTGGGTTTGATTCTGATGGGTATACATTTGGAAGCATACTTAAGGGTGTTGCTTGTGCTTGTCGATGCGATCTTGGGCAGCAAGTGCATTCTACGATTGTTAAGACGGGTTATGTGGGTAATGTTTATTCTGGAAGTGCCCTTTTGGACATGTATGCAAAGTGTGGGAGGGTTGAGGAGGCGTATGTGGTTTTCAAATCCTTGCCAGAACGTAATTCTGTGTCATGGAATGCGCTAATTGCTGGTTTCGTGCAAGTAGGCGATCGCAAGACTGCTTTTTGGTTGTTGAATTTCATGGAGCAGGAGGGAGTGAAGCTTGAGGATGGCACAATTTCTCCACTTCTGACATTGCTTGATAATGTCGAGTTTTACAAGTCTGTTGCACAGCTCCATTGTAAAATTATAAAACATGGGCTGGGATGTGAAAGTACGGTATGCAACGCGACAATTACTTCATACTCAGAATGTGGGTCGATAGAAGATGCGGAAAGAGTGTTTGATGCTGCTTTTGGTAACAGAGATTTGGTAACATGGAATTCCATGCTAGCAGGATACTTGGTTCACAATAACGAACTAGTCGCTTCCAAACTCTTCATCGACATGCAAATGCATGGATTTGAACCAGACATCTACAGTTATACAAGCATCATCAGTGCCTATTCTGAAGTAAATAAAAACCATGGAAACTTCTATCACGGGTTGGTGATAAAAAGGGGATTAGAAAAATCAGAGCCAATCTCAAATGCTTTGATAGCCAGGTATCTCAAGTCAAATAAAAATTCCATGGAAGAAGCGCTGCGTATCTTTGAATCCATGGAGTCTAAGGATCGTGTTTCATGGAACTCCATTTTGACTGGATTCTCACAAATTGGTTTAAATGAAGATGCCTTGAAACTCTTTGGGCACATGAGATTTTCGGAGGTGGAGATTGACCATTATGCTCTCTCAGCTGTTCTTAGGTCATGTTCAGATTTAGCAACCCTCCAACTGGGTCAACAGTTTCATGCATTGACACATAAATCAGGTTTCCAGTCCAATGAATTTGTCGCTAGTTCTTTGATCTTTATGTACACAAAGTGTGGGATCATTGAGGATGCTAGAAAATCCTTTGAAGAGACCCCCAGAGACAGCACAATCACTTGGAACTCGATCATTTTTGGATATGCACAACATGGGCAGGGATATGTTGCACTCGACCTCTTCTTCCAAATGAAGAAGGAAAAGGTGAAACTAGATCATATAACGTTTGTTGCAGTACTAACTGCTTGTAGCCACATGGGTTTAGTAGAACAAGGCAGCAAATTCCTAAAGTCTATGGAATCCAATTATGGAATAACCCCGCGAATGGAGCATTATGCTTGTGCAGTAGACCTATATGGGCGCGCTGGGCGTCTAGATGAGGCAAAAGTCTTGATTGAAGCAATGCCATTTAAACCCGACGCAATGGTTTTGAAGACTTTACTTGGTGCCTGTAGGGCTTGTGGGAATATTGAATTAGCTGCTCAAATTGCAGGCCATCTGCTAGACCTAGAGCCGGAAGAGCATTGCACTTACGTTCTTCTCTCCGATATGTATGGACATCTCAAAAGGTGGGATGAGAAAGCTAGTGTAAAGAGGCTTATGAGAGAGAGGGGTGTGAGGAAAGTCCCCGGCTGGAGTTGGATAGAAGTCAAGAATGAGGTGTTTTCTTTCAAAGCCGAAGATCGCTCCCACCCCCATTGCGAAGAAATATATTTCGTGTTGGGAGTTTTGATGGAGGAAATCAGAAGAATGGATGTTACTGCTAATTTAAATGTTTTGATGCATGATTTCAATCATATCGACGGGTACTTTGATGATATACATCTCCAGAACCATGATTCAGTTTTGTTGGCTGCATAAGGCAGGCTCACCATCTTTGCTCAAAAAACCAAATTTTGTTTCACATTTGTATACTATTGTATGCACTATTTCTTGTTCCAAAAATTTTAGAAATTATAAAAGAGTTGGAGCGTTCGAAGTTTTGTAAATTGATCAAATTCCAAAGCTCTGATTCAGTATGAATACAGGCTTTGTTCCAAGGAATCATCAACTTGCCTTGTCTGCTAATGTGAACATGTTGCAAAAAAGTAGTTGTGTGTTAGAACTTTTTCTGATGTGTGAACTAGAAAAAGTGGAGAAGTTACAAGGGAACTCCTCACATTGGAGGAAATCGAGGAGTAGGAGGGAACTTATCTACATCTTGATGACATTGTCAAGGTATATCACAAGTTGCATATAATTCAGATGCCATTGCATGATTAGTTAAGGAATATTGTTATTGTCGCATTTTTGTTGTATGAAAGTTCTTCTCGTGTGTTCAAAAGTGAGTTCTATATGTTTTGAAGTTGTGAGCAATAACCCGTCTTAAACAAAGAGATAACTATTGAAATAAGCAAAAAAAACCAAGTTAATTCAAAACTAAAAGCGACGGGTGGGTCTTGCAATCAAGCTCCCTTCTGCCTTTGCACTTGATGGTCAATCTCAGTCTGTAATAAGTACTTTATGGTTCGGGTCTTTAGCAGACTTACTGATAAAGATCAATCGTTTATTTCTAGATGCTTTGATATTCCCCTTTTTCATTCTAGTTATTGATATGGGAAGGGAGAAGAAGATGAATAGATCCGACCGCAACTTCGAATATGGAATTCAAAGGGATCAAATTGAAAATGATACTCTGAATAATGGTTCTAAAACGCGTCTTTAGAGTAATGTCCTTTCTTAGTGTATCATGATGCATTGAAAAGGGGTGATGACATCCAAAGGAGGCATCCATGTGCAACCAGAAAATGAGCACATGAAGACAACCCAAGAGTGTGAATACAAAGAAAAATTCATCCCTGTGTAGTTTGGATGGTTCTTTGATGAATAATTAACAAAGCACTAGAAAAACAAGTTGTGAGCTGCCATGACAGTAATGCCTTTGTCTTTCATATCCCTTATCTTTTCATAATGTAATATCAATCTTCAAGAACTAGCCACCACCAAATATTGACTCCATTTCAAGTAGGGTGTTGTTATTTACGCGCTTCTTTTTACCTTTTACATACTCTCTTTAATTTTCAGTTATCAGGTCGAATGAATTGAAAATAATATAGTGACAAAAATTAACTTGAAGTGTGTGAAATGTAAAAAAAAAAAAAAAAATGTGTAGATACCACGAACTGTCAACTATTCATCACATGAACAATATATATATTACATTCATATGAATCGCATATTATAAATTATAGCAAGCCGTCTCTTCTCATATGTTTCATTGGGTCCTCTCTTTTAGACTTTTGCAACACCAAATTGGCAGGTGACACTCTTTCTCACTATTTTAGGGTTTGAAATAATCTTGGAAATTATACACGGAACCTTATTATATAATGTCATGAATATAGTCAGTTCTTCTCTGAATAAGACGTTTGTTTTTTTTTATTAAAAGACAAGTTATCAATAAAGCGCCAAAATTATTAATAGATAAATTGTCAACAACACAAATTATCAATGTGTTATTATCAATAGTATCGATGCAAATTTCGTTATTTAACAAAGGATGATCATACTTCACATCAATTTCTAGATATATATAATATGGGTAATGGGTCATTAAGATATTTTCCATTGTGGAGTAAAAGCTTCAGATGATGATCTGAACTAATCGTACCTAACATCTTCACTTTCCATATTTTCAAATAAAACCTTTTCATATTTTTCAATGGTGCACAGTGCACTATCAAAGTGGGCAAATTAGGGAAACAAATAATAATTATAATAATTGGGCCATGCCAATGCGTAAAGAAAATGAACTCTTATCGAAAAATTAATAGATATTGCCTGCTGGTGCTGAAAATTGCATGGTGATTGGAAGATAAGCCATCAAAATCTCTATCGGTATCTCTCTCTCATATTTTGGGACAGATTCCAGCTTTCCTCCACCATCCACTACAGCTTCTGTCTACCCCACGCCCTAACAAGATTCCAACATCTCTTTCGTCTTTCCCTCTCCGATTAAAGATTCTAACTATTTTCTTTTTCACGATTAATCACCAGAAATTGTCGATATCTAATTGACAATCAAACGAGAACAAGAGAACTATGCAGGGCCAAGTTTGGTTGGCTACCCATTCTGTTTAATTCACATTAGTATGAAAACTAGGGTATGATGTCGAATCTCATAAAGTCAGGAACGATAATTTGAGTATGGGTTGTGACGGATTCATGAATATTTATTCATTGGATGGAGTAAAACAACTAAACTACAAAATTTATTGAATTTGATTTTTTTTCTTCTTGTTTTCTCCCTTCTTGATGTGTGATTTTATTTTTTATCTAATGCTTTTGGATTTGTTTTTTTTTTTGTTTCTTTACCTGTATTTTGGTTTTCTTGTTTTATGAGAGGTAACATTTATGTTTCTACTGACTAGCTGTAACTTCTTTTTTTTCATGTCAGTAAAATTCTCTCGTACTACGAAGTTTTCCAATAAATACAACTAACTACAAAACTGTTATCTTCTTTGAGGTATTTCATTGTGCATATGAAGAAAAATATCGACAAATTAACTTAATTGTTGGCACATATTAAGCAAAGGAAAAGAGTATTTCTACTCATTATTGTGGTACTATTGCTTAATTATTGAGGATAGTCAATTAAACAAAAGATTTAATAAGAAGTTTCTATTTATGTGGAGTAATTATTGAATTAAATAAAACTTGGTGGGTGTCAATTTTCTTCCAATAATTTCAGTTTGGTGTGCTCAGTGTGGTCTTCGTGTACTCAATTATTTGTTGGGTGCAAGTGTGCCAAAATATTATGCACCATACGAAGTCATATCGTTATTGGTCTTGTTACACGGTAATGCACCTAAAAATAATAATTACCTTGTCAGACAAGTCTTCACTTTAATCATAATATTTTCTCAAACTCTTAATTCGAACTAGTGATTGTCTTCGTTTTAATCATAATATTTTACTTATAATATGTTATCAAACTTTTGATCTGAACAATGAGGAGACGTATTTTCTATTCGAAAGTAGATTTTGGAAAAAATAAGCAATAGTATGCCAAGGATTTACATGGGATAATGAAATGAATGGATCAAATATTAGATTGGACTTTTAAGTTGTTAGAATACGTCATAGTGGGATGGATTGGTGGAGACTTTGGGGTAGGTGGGTTACCACTTATATATGTGTATAGAGTATTGTTATTCACACATCTACACATCTATTTTTACTTTTCACACACTCTCTCAAATTTTGGCCGTTAAATCGAATAAATTGAATAAGATACATGGATAAAACTAATAAGGACATGTGAATACTGAATAGCACTACCCTATATATATGTCCTTTATGCAAAGGGATCCCCATTTTTTTCAAAAAATGGGGATTAGATGTGGGGCCTACTCCACATCAAATTTTAATGATCCGAGCCGTCTATGTTGTTAGTCTCGAATCATAGATCATCATTGCAAAAATTCAATTCAATCCGAAATAATTTGCCTATTTTATTATCAAGATCAAATTTCATTGTTTCTTATAACAAAGTATTCGTTCATTTCTTTGAGCCCAATTATATGTCTTAAATATTTCCGATTTGGCTAATATTTTGAAAGGATGATCTATGAGGTACAACTTGAAAATTAGACGGTTCGGATCGTTAAAGTTCGATGTGGTGTGGACCCCAAAAAGGATCCCCATTTTTATAAAAAAAAAATGAGAATCTCTTCCCTTAAAAGGCTTCCTACACACACACACACATAAGGAGCAATCACACACACACACACACACATATATATGGAGCAATCTGTTGCACCACATTTTTTTAATAAAAATTTTGACACATGTTTTTATGAGGTTCACTCTATAATGTATTTTCATGATTTGAACCATCTATCTTTTAGAACATCATTCATAGACTATCCTTGCACGAAGTTAGACAAATCCATCATTAATGCATTCATTTGTGATGAAGAAAATAGACGAATATGGTTATACAAAAAAACTATAAACCCTTACTCCAATGGTCATATAGTTTCAAATTTGAGTGATTTTTTGTAGACATCACTTTTAGGGAAAGACCTAAAATATAAATGATTCAGATGATTTAAATACATTATAAAGTAGGAAACACATAAATGTGTCTTAAAGATTATGTTAAAATAATGGTGTCACATATTCGTCTCCATTAAATATATATTTTAGGAATAAAATCATGGAAAACCTTCATTATTCCATTGGGGCAGCCATTCCAGCATATCTCCACTACTGGAAAATCAGGTGCAGAATACCATGATTGATTTGCTTCCCATACACATCTTTTTCAAAGTCTGAAGTGAAAACCCCTAATATTCTAATTGGCTTAAAATTTGACAACGTTGTCGTTTTAATGATAATTTTGGTTGGACCCAAGTCATTTCGGTGCTGAAAAAATACTGTACAACATGTGATATATCTATATATATATATATATATCTCTTCTGGAAGGTTGAAATAATGAAAGATTTAATGAAGTTGCTAATTTGCCTATACTTAAGAAAACCATGTTAAGGTGTATATAGTACTAACTATATCTAGAAAAGATGAACGAGTCATGGATGATAATTACGCTGCCTTCCCTTGCTATTATGCTACAATAGCAAGTGAAGACAGCCACTATGTTAGTTTATACGGATCTCTCTCTCTCTCTCTCTCTCTCTCTCTCTCTCTCTCTCTCTCTCTCTCTCTCTCTCTCTCTCTCTCTCTCGTTACATACCATGCCAGTAGCATTCACAAGTGTGTATGGGTGTAGTGCATCTGGTAATTCATGGTCATGTTTTTATTATTTAGGATAGGTGGGGGGTTCGAAACTATTACAATAATTTAGGAGAGAGATGAGTTTCAAAGTTGAAAAGCATGGGAGGAAACCCAACACCCTACGCACTCAGATATTAGACCACATGTGATAGTCATTTTGATTTTATAAATTATAAATTGTATATCTCTTGTCATGCTGACTAATCACGTAATGAAAATTTAATTGTAAGGATGAAAATTTAGGCCCATGCTATGTTTTACTTGTATATGGACAAAAGGTGAGCTAAGGTTGCCTCACGTATAGTCTCTAGTATTTGCCACTCACCTTCAAGATGCTATGTATTTGTCGACATCTACGCATTGGATTGGGATGGTTGGACTTAATTCTCCGCAGCAAAGAAAATGAAGCTGAAGCCACAGAGTCTAAATACTTACATACATATGTATACGCCGTGTATACGTAGTGTTATATCTGCCCTTTCTAAACAAACCCTATTGTTCAACAAAAAAAAAAAAAACAACCCCTAATCAACCAGTTGGTCTGACGTCGTTTAGTGGATTTGATATTGATGGGCAAGCTTGCATTATGTGTTTGCTGTTATAATGGGTGACGTGTAAGAATTGATAACCCAATGGGTTTCCAATTAGCTTATAAGGCAGAGAAGGTCACGATTTGTAGGAGCAATACCATAATTTGAATTCTGGGAAGAGTTTTCGATACTCATGGCGGCAACTCCCAGTTTTTCTAGCTCCTCCTCCTCCTCCTCCGCCTCCTCCTCCCTCATGAGCTATTTGCTTGGCTTTTCTGTATTTCTAACCCTATTTCTCAGCTCTTTGGAGAAGGGCTTTGCCATGGAAGAAAACCAGCTTCTCCATCAACATGCTCATACAGTTGAACTCAATTCTCTGCTGCCGGCAACCTCCTGCAGCCCTAGCTCCTCCGCCAAAGGTTAATAAATATGTTCATTTTTTTTTTTTAAATTTTAATTTCAGTTTTATTGGATATATTATATATATAGATAATGAGAGAGTAGCAAAGTGCAACGAATTAGTAGCTTAATACAATTTCCACGTTCCATATTTTGTACTATTTACAATAATCTGAACTGAACATTTTGTAGGTCATCATTGCAAAATATCATCCTTACAAAAATTCATTCATATTGAAAGCTATATTTTGTTAGAGCTTGCTTATACGTAGATACATGGTTTAATTGCAAAGTTGGAAACATATGTAGTGTGGGTGGTCGGAGAATCCAATTCCTTAACCCGTGAATTAGTAGAGACACAACAACAAGCCATTAGAAACATTTCTTTTTATAAAATAGATAAAAGAAAATTTAAGGGGATACTTTGATAAGGAGAGCACGGGTTAGATTCTGCAAAATCTTAAAAAGTCATAAAATTGATGTTTTGAAAAGTAATAAACCATTGGTAGTTGTTTTAATTTTCAACATGCATGATTGTGAAATGGAACCAAACATGTAAATAGTGAGCCACAATTACCCATTATTTGATGCCAACACGATTATATATTAACACCAACAACAAAGGGGATTATGTTTTTTTTTACTACTAATAATTACACAATATTAATCTAATTTACGAGGAAGGAAATTCAAATTTGAGTATATAAAGAAAAGTATATTGCTCTAATCAACTTGGTCAAACTCAAATCTATCGAGAAAAATAAGAAGAGGTCAATTTTGACATAATAAATACATTCCTTTTGTTTGTTAAAAAACTTTCAAAAAGTTACTGAAAAAGCTTTTTTTCATGGCTTTGTTCTTAAAGTCTTCTGTTTCCAATAACATATATGTGTGTATGCACACGCGTGTATTTGAAGTTTAAATTTTTTACATTCATTTTATCTATAGTTTTTCCGTAGTAATTTATCTTTGATTGACACTTGTTAATAAATTTAACTATTTTTAACTTTGTTGTCATAAAATTAACACATTTCAATCAATGATGAAGGCCACATAGATGCCACAAGAATATGGAAAATTTAATCTTGTGTATTTGTAAGCTGCAACAATTAAAAATTACGCAATGACCAAATATGATACAATTAATTAAATAAATTCGACTATGATTGCTCAACAAAAGCATGACATAAAAACTTTTTTTTTTCTTTTTTTTTACTAAACAAATTAAAATATCCAAAAACCATGCATGTTGTTTGGTCATTCATGTTCACATAAGCAGTACGACAGAGACTGGCCAGCAGGCCAAGACACCGATGAACATTGATGCCTAGTGCCGACCTTTACCAAATAATGCAAAGAATATAGCAAGGCTGAATAATCTTTCAGTCTCACAAGCCAGTCCCATCTTAAAGACAAATTGCTTTTTCATATTCAAAGAAAAAAAAAACCATAAGAAAATATTACGTATTTTTGCTCGTCAGCACTTTCTTCTGAAGTAAAAATCGTTAACTAAATTCTAACGATTTTTTAAAAAAATACTATAACTCGGAAAACACTTTTAAGTTTTTGTACTGAACGTAATCAGAAATGCTTGGTTCTAATTAAAAAAGTGTAAAGTAATTGTGAATCTTCTATTTGAATTCAGGTCACGACAACAAGGGACCAACGTCATCATCGACCGTACTGAAAGTGGTACACAAGCACGGACCATGCTCTGGAATCAAGAAGAAGAACTCCAAAATTCCAACCCACGCTCAAATCCTCACGCAAGACCAAGCCCGAGTTGATTCAATCCACTCCCGAGTCAACACCAAGAAAGCACCATCCGCAGCCACCGTCGACAAACTCCGCCCATCCGCCGAAACCAAAATTCCGGCCCAGTCCGGAAGCGTAGTGGGCTCAGGCAACTACATTGTCAGCGTGGGCCTGGGCTCGCCCAAGAAGATGCTCAGCCTCATCTTCGACACGGGAAGTGATCTGACGTGGACCCAATGCCGCCCATGTGCCAAATCATGTTACAAACAGAAGGAGCCCATCTTCGACCCCGCAGCATCCGCCTCATACGTCAACATCTCTTGTAGCTCCGCCACGTGTTCCGAACTGGAGTCAGGCACTGGAAACACTCCCCGCTGCTCGTCCTCCACCTGCGTCTACGTCATTCAGTACGGAGACCAGTCATTTACCGCCGGATATTTCGGGAAGGAACGGCTGAGCTTAACGTCGACGGATATTTTTGACGGGTTTTTGTTCGGATGCGGCCAGAACAATCAGGGACTCTTCGGGGGCGCCGCCGGTTTGCTCGGTCTCGGCCGGGATAAAATCTCCATCATCGAGCAATCCGCCTTGAAATACAACCGGTTCTTCTCCTACTGCCTCCCCTCCAAATCCAGCGGCACTGGATACCTCAGCTTCGGCAAAGGCGGTGGATCTTCCAGCGCAGTGAAATTCACACCCCTCGCCGACGTCTCCCAAGGCGGGTCATTTTACGGCCTCGACGTCGTCGGGATCAGCGTTGGCGGGAAAAAATTACCGATTCCCGGTACAATTTTTTCCTCCGCGGGGACGATTATAGATTCCGGGACAGTGATCACGCGCCTGCCGCCGACAGCATACACGGCACTGCGCGACGCGTTTCAGCAGGGGATGAAGAGCTACCCGTCAGCTCCGGCGCTTTCGATTCTCGACACTTGTTACGACTTCAGCAAGGTCGATACGGTGACGTTTCCGAAAATTTCGTTTGCGTTCGGCGGCGGAACGACGTTGGAATTGGACCCGACCGGGATATTCTACGCGGCAAGTGCCGATCAAGTTTGCCTGGCGTTTGCCGCAAACGGTGACGACAGCGACATAGGGATATTTGGAAACGTTCAGCAGAAGAGGGTGCAGGTGGTTTATGATGTGGCTGGTGGAAAAATCGGATTTGCCCCTGCAGGATGCCCCTGAGGGCTTATGTGATTTGCTGCTTGATTAGGATGGTTAAGAAGTTTGATTAGGCCAGCAGCAGCAGCTTAGGGAAAATGTCGGATTAAACAGTTGACGACTAAAGATCGTCCTCAATTGGTATTAAAAAAATGTAATGGTAATACATGTAGACGAGTTGGAACAAACCATGTGGTGACCATTGGTATGTGCATGTAAACGTAACAGTAAAAATAAATTTCAAGTGTGTAAAGTGTACAAATTAAAATAAAAGTACACTTTTGAATTGTTGCGATTTTATAATTCTCGCATATCCCAAAACATGTAGTGACGATTGGTATGTGCGTGTAAACGTAACAGTAAAAATAAATTTCAAGGGTGTAAAGTGTACAAATTAAAATAAAAGTACACTTTTGAATTGTTGCAATTTTATAATTCTCGCATATCTAGTCTGCTCGATAATTCTTGTAAAACTTTACTTCATTTATATCTTCTAAAAATTTGAATGCAAGTCTTGGATTACAAGAGATTTATATTTTAATTGGCTAAGAATATTTACTCTTACTGCCGTGTTCAATTCCTCTTTAAAAAAACAGTGTTGAATTAGCCAAGTTGGGAATGAAAAACACTATTAACTTGCTCTTGTGGATGAGTGGTGACCGAATTATTACGCAAGGGAATTTCAAAGATAACATTGTTACAGAAAAGTTGCAAAAGCAGGCATGGCAGGCATATCTTCTGCATATCCTTGCCAAAAGCACTTTGAAGGGGAAACAAACAAGATGCTACAACGAAAAAGTTACACAAATTATTGTGGCGCACCGACACCTTCGAATGTCCATTTTAATTGCCGTACGTCCCTACCTCCCAATGAGCTTATAAGGATATATAGGAGTTTATGCTCAGATTCCAGGAGCTACTAGCTAGGCTTGTTATTAGATCATGGCAACTCCCATTTGGGCCATTTCTATCTCCCCCTCCTTCCTCAGGGGTTTCTTTGGTTGCTTTGTGTTTTTTATCTGCGTAATTCTCTGCTCGCCGGAGAAGGGCCTTGCTTCGACAGAAGGAGATACAAAAACTGACCTTCTTCCACATACTCACACAGTTGAAGTAAACTCTCTGCAACCAGCAACCACCTGCATCCTCTCCACCCAAGGTTGAACTCCATATATAACAGCATTATTAAAGCGCTTCCTTCTGCAGCTTAAGTTTTTGAACTTTAATTACCCCCCTATTATCTCTATGTGTGCGTGCGTTTTGTCTTTTCTCATCGAGTATATATTTATATTCAGTTCGAGCTAATTGCTTCTATGAAACTCCATGGTTTAACCAGGTCAGTACATATGCATGGATAAATTATCGCATCGACCAGATGTTTTCTTAGAAATTTACATGTTTTAACTATACAGGTGGACTAATATATATAGATGGGTTAAGATCGGAGGACGTTTATTTTTTTACATGTATTTTATAAGATCCAGTCACTATCCGAAATGTCTATATTGTAATTCATCATTCTTAAATTATATATTAATTTATTTTAAATTATCACATAGTTATGATAAATGAGAAACTAAAGATGAATATTTTCAATTCAGGTCCTTACAATAACAAGGAATCAGTATTGGAAGTGGTACACAAGCATGGGCCATGCAAACAACACAGATCACAAAGTAACCCCACTGATCAGGATCGCACTCAAATCCTCAAGCAAGACGAAGCCCGAGTCCGCTCAATTCACTACCGTCTTAACTCACTCACACAACCTGACGCCGCCACCAATACCATCCCCGTCCAGTACGGTCTGCAACTTGGATCATCCAACTACATTGTAACGGTGGGCCTCGGCACACCGGCCAAAAACCTCTCCCTCCTTATCGACACAGGCAGCGACCTAACTTGGACACAATGCCGACCGTGTGTCCCATCTTGTTACAAACAGAAAGAGCCAATGTTCGACCCCTCCCACTCCACCTCATACTCCAACATCTCCTGTGAGTCCGCTGCGTGTTCTCAGCTCACAGTGGCCGGCATCGGCCGCGACTGCTCTGCAGCCACGTGCACCTACAGCGCCAAGTATTTAGACAACTCTTCCTCATTGGGCTTCTTCGGCAATGACAAGCTAACAATAACACCGACGGATGCTTACGATGATTTCGATTTTGGCTGCGCGCAAAACAGCGAAGTCCAGTTCGGCGCCGCCGCCGGTTTGCTCGGTCTGGGCCGGACCAGCATCTCCTTCGTCGAACAAACCTCCCAGAAATACAAACGAGTGTTCTCCTACTGTCTACCCTCCACTTCAAGCTCCACCGGCTACCTCAAATTCGGCCCCGACGGAGGCTCCGGTAACGCCGTCAAGTTCACGCCGCTCAAAACTTTATCCCAAAGCGCTACATTTTACGCCCTTGACCTAGTTGGAATCACCGTCGGTAGCCGTCAACTGAAGATTTCAGCCTCTATCTTTTCAAAGTCGGGGACAGTCATCGACTCGGGGACGGTGATCACGCGCCTTCCGGCGACCCCGTATGCCGCATTACGCGCGGCTTTTATAAAAGCGATGGAGAAGTACCCTTTTGCTAAGTCGAAGTCTGCCCTACTAGACACTTGCTACGACTTTAGTGGACTTAAAACGGTGTCGTACCCGAAGATAGGGTTTGTATTTGGAGGTGGGGTTACGGTAGACTTGGACGCGACAGGGGTACTGTTCCAGACTAGTGGTTCGCAGTTTTGCTTGGCGTTTGCCGGAAACAAGGACGATAGTAGCGTCGGGATTATCGGCAACGTTCAGCAGAAGAGGCTGCAAGTGGTGTACGACGTTGCTGGGGGAAAGATCGGATTTGGCCCTGCAGGTTGCCCCTGATTGATTAGCTACTTAAATCATTGCTGATGAAGATTTCTAACTGGTGGTACTGCTAAATAAGCAGCTACCGAAAAATAAAGTTGTTAGTAATGATCTCGTTGTCTTTGTGGTTTCGGTGATGTCAAAGTGTTAATTATCTGTTATTTATCCTCCTTATGAATGTTTGTTATCCTTTTTAAGAAAGCAATATTTTAATAGATTTGAAGTTCACTGAAAGTTTTCGGACAAAAAATTAGAAACTTTGTTTTTCATTCAAACCGTTAGAACATCAAATATTTCATTCATTGCATTCAGGTCCAATACAGAACTTAGCATGAGGTTCAAAGTGATTACTTTTTTTTTCTTCTTGTTCTTTTAAAATGAACCAACCGATAGTTTCACCATTGCATTCCATTATTTTGGGGCAGTTATCATATTCCATTAAGTTTTCTCATCAATTCTAACTAGCTCGAAAGATTCTTCAAAGATATTTCAACCTATCATTGACCACCATCATCAATTCTAAATAGTATTGATTTCGTCGCAGAGGTGATGACTAATTAATTAGTATGGACTTCAATTAAGGACATCCACATGTGCAACCGGGAAATAAACGCATGCAGCCACAAGAAAATTCATCATTATGTACGTAGTTTCCTAGCTTGGAAAACTTGATCCACGATACTTGACGGGAATTGCTTTGTCTCACTCTCTATGCATACCTTCTCCAAATCGATCTGTCTTTGTCTGCAAAGACTACACAAGTATACGTTGTTGTTGTTGAAATGATAAGACATTTCTAATTAGTATTTGACTTGCTAATTAATTACCATTTGAAAACTTAAGCACTCTCTGACTAGTCTTGAGTATCTAAATTCACGATTCCACACATATGCCTGCTTTTTCCAGCTTGCATGTCCTCCACTGAAATAATATCTCCTCAGTCCGATTTATCATTGAATTTATATATATAAAATAAAGTACTATATATATATAGTACAAATCCTCTCCAGATCTAAAAAAAAGGGAACCCAAGGATCACATGATTCGGACAGTCGAAATTTGATCCAACAGCTACAATTATTATAACTTTTAGAAAGGCTCCATATTTGTAGTTGTTGGATCAAAATTTCAACAGCCCAAATCTTTTGATCTTTGAGCTCTATTTTTTTATATCCAAAGAGGATACGTACTCATATATATATACACATATATATATATATGTGCGCGCGCGTGTGTGAATTCAATGTTATAAAATTTACATGAAATAATAATTAAGTCCGCTTATGCATGGCGACCTTCATTATTTTTAATAGAAAAATTAAAGTCCAGAAAAATAACACCAAAGTATTCGTATACGTCAACCGTGAGTCTCCTTATAAGGGAGTGCATCCTCATCCCAAATCTAAGAGCTAAAAACTTTTAGGGAGTAATAAGGCTTCATGGAAATTGCTCCGATGAATTTTAGCTCTTTTTTTTCAGGTCTCTTGGTTTATATGTATTATTTCTTTGTCTAGTTCTCTGCTCTTTGGAGAAGGGTTTTGCCTTGGCAGGAAGGAAGGAGAAACTTACCCATCACACAGTTCAGTTGAAATCTCTACTGCCTGCAATTACTTGCACCCCCTCCACCAAAGGTACTTACTAATTTTTTGTGTTGCTAACTCTTTCTATATGTGTCATGTATATATGTCAATATATTAATACATGCACGAATCGTGTTCCTTAATGTTTAGTTATGATATGTTATATATGTTATAAAAAGAATTTAGATTTTAGCGTCAAGATGTCATATAGTGTTACTATTTTTTCATGTTATATCAATGACAGATTTATGCAAATATATATTATCAATAAGACTGTTAACACATTACGTGTGTTGCGCTAGAGCATCAAATATAACAAATAAATTGATAGGCTTTTACTTTATTTCTTTTTCCATAATCCATATTATTAAAAAAAATAAATGGTCCTAGTCTCAATAGTTTTTTTTTTTTTTCTTTTTTGTTAAATTTTATTTTTCTAATCTTTTGGCAACTTTCAATGTGCTTGGCTGATAATTTGCTGGTTTTAGTTAAATAAATCTTTGAGGATAGTGCCAAGTATGAGCAATAATTAGAGTCTCACATCGATTTGTTGATTGTTTCTTAGGGAGTGTAGTCAAACTAAGATTTTAAGGGTTTTAAAAGTGTCACATCCCAGTCCGGGGGGGGACCACTTCCCGGGCCCGCTCCACCACCGTAGCACGATATTGTCCGTTTTGGGCTTACCATTCTATCACGGTTTTGTTTTTGGGAACTCACGAGCAACTTCCCAGTGGGTCACCCATGGGATTGCTCTAGCCCCCTTCTCGCTTAACTTCGGCGTTCCTACGGAACCCGAAGCCAGTGAGCTCCCAAAAGGCCTCGTGCTAGGTAGGGATGAGAATATACATTTAAGGATCACTCCCCTGGGTGATGTGGGATGTTACAATCCACCCCCCTTAGGGGCCCGACGTCCTCGTCGGCACACACACGACCAGGGTTAGGCTCTGATACCAATTGTCACATCCCAGCCCGGGGAGGACCACTTCTTGGGCATGCTCCACCAACGTAGCACAATATTGTCCGCTTTGGGCTTACCATTCTCTCACGGTTTTGTTTTTGGAAACTCACGAGCAACTTCCCAGTGGGTCACCCATCATGAGATTGCTCTGGGAACTCACGAGCAACTTCCCAGTGGGTCACCCATCATGGGATTGCTCTAGCCCCCTTCTCGCTTAACTTCGGAGTTCCTACGGAACCCGAAGCCAGTGAGTTCCCAAAAGGCCTCGTGCTAGGTAGGGATGAGAATATACATTTAAGGATCACTCCCCTGGGTGATGTGGGATTTACAATCCACCCCCCTTAGGGGCCCGACATCCTCGTTGGCACACACGTGACCAGGGTTAGGCTCTGATACTAATTTGTCACATCCCGACCCGCGGCGGATCACTTCCCGGGCCCGCTCCACTACCGTAGCACGATATTGTCCGCTTTGGACTTACTATTCCCTCACGGTTTTGTTTTTGGGAACTCACGAGCAACTTCCCAGTGGGTCATCCATCATGGGATTGCTCTAGCCCCCTTCTCGCTTAACTTCGGAGTTCCTACGGAACCCGAAGCCAGTGAGCTCCCAAAATGCCTCGTGCTAGGTAGGGATGAGAATATACATTTAAAGATCACTCCCCTGGGTGATGTGGGATGTTACAAAAAGTGCGAGATTTAATGGTCTTAGTCTCAATAGTTTTTTTTCTTCCTTTTTTCGTGAAGCCTGAAGTGTCCCACATTTTGAAAAGTAGGAGTGATTTCTAATGGAATCTAGAAAGACTAAAGGTATATCAGCTCCCTCCTGATCATAATCAATTGGAACATGTCCTTTAAGCTATTTATAAGCCTATTTAAGTGAAACTTGGAAAAAAAATACTTAAAGTGTTTCTTGCATTTTTATTAAGGATTGTTCCAAAAATATTTTTACCAAAATCAAGTTTTAATCATTTTTTACACAATGCTTTATAATGTTAGCATGAAAATTAACTTTAAACTATGAGGTGAAAGAAAGTTAAAAAAAAGTCTCATGCACTTTGAAAGAGTCATCTTATCATTTATTTCGAAACCTTTGTCAGCGATAAGTGGAGATACAAAATTTGAGTGTACAATTGCTTTATAGCTCAAATTTTTAGGGTTTACACATTAGGTCTAGTGTTTGATACTTGGCTCTCCCAATGACCGTTCCACAAAGTGACATCATATGAACCCAAGCAAGAGAACCATAAATGGAGTAAATAATTTTGTTCTGGAAATCTTGCCAAATGCTTCCATTATTTAAACTTGAGCTATATATATTATACGCGACCTCAAACCCTAAACATGTCACCAAATTCTGTTGCTAGATACATGCATGAACTGTGTTCATCAAAATTTATTCAGCAAAATGACTCAGCTAGTAGTGCTAAATTAATTCAGATTTGAGACCACTCTAAACCTGATTTATTACTTAATCATAATTAATTTAGCAACTTCCAGCGGCAAATACAATCTTCCCTCCGGCAACATCGTACACCACTTCAAACCCTTTCTGCTGAAAATTCCCAATGATCCCCGGCTGCCGATCTTCGGTGTTAGGAAGAATCGCCAAGCAAACCTGCGAAGTATCAACTATCACAATCACTGTCCCTGCCGATTTCAATTCCAAAGTAAGCCCGCCACTAAACGTAAACGCTACCGCCGAAAACAAGACCGTCTCTAAGTTATACGCTCTAAGGTCATAGCAACTGTCCAGTACCCCCTGAACTGTCTTAGGTTTCCGGTGGTTGCGTTTACGTTCAGTGGCGGGCTTACTTTGGAATTGAAATCGGCGGGGACAGTGATTGTGATAGTTGATACTTCGCAGGTTTGCTTGGCGATTCTTCCTAACACCGAAGATCGGCAGCCGGGGATCATTGGGAATTTTCAGCAGAAAGGGTTTGAAGTGGTGTACGATGTTGCAGGAGGGAAGATTGGATTCGCCGCTGGAAGTTGCTAAATTGATTATGATTAAGTAATAAATCAGGTTTAGAGTGGTCTCAAATCTGAATTAATTTAGCACTACTAGCTGAGTCATTTTGCTGAATAAATTTTGATGAACACAGTTCATGCATGTATTTAGCAACAGAATTTGGTGACATGTTTAGGGTTTGAGTGCGCGTATAACTATATATAGCTCAAGTTTAAATAATGGAAGCATTTGGCAAGATTTCCAGGACAAAATTATTTACTCCATTTGTGGTTCTCTTGCTTGGGTTCGTATGATGTCACTTTGTGGAACGGTCATTGGGAGAGCCAAGTATCAAACACTAGACCTAATTTGTAAACCCTAAATATTTGAGCTATAAAGCAATTGTACACTCAAATTTTGTATCTCCACTTATCGCTGGCAAAGGTTTCGAAATAAATGATAAGATAACTCTTTCAAAGTGCATGAGACTTTTTTTTAACTTTCTTTCACCTCACAGTTTAAAGTTAATTTTCATGCTAACATTATAAAGCATTGTGTAAAAATGATTAAAACTTGATTTTGGTAAAAATATTTTTGGAACAATCCTTAATAAAAATGCATGAAGCACTTTAAGTATTTTTCCAAGTTTCACTTAAATAGACTTATAAATAGCTTAAAGAATGTGTTCCAATTGATTATGATCAGGAGTGAGCTGATATACCTTTAGTCTTTTTGGATTCCATTAGAAATCACTCCTACTTTTGAAAGTGTGGGACACTTCAGGCTTCACGAAAAAAAAAAAAAAAAAAAAACTATTGAGACTAGGACCATTAAATCTATCACTTTTAAAACCCATAAAATATTAGTTTAATTACACCCCCTAAGAAACAATCAACAAATCGATGTGAGACTCTAATTATTGCTCATACTTGACACTATCCTCAAAGATTTATTTAATTAAAACCAGCAAATTATCAGCCAAGCACATTGAAAGTTGCCAAAAGATTAGAAAAATAAAGTTTAACAAAAAAGGAAAAAAAAAAAAAAAAAAAAACTATTGAGACTAGGACCATTTATTTTTTTAATAATATGGATTATGGAAAAAGAAATAAAGTAAAAGCCTATCAAAATTGGTCGGGCATTCCTAATTCTAACAACAGGATGGTGAATAATGATTCAAGAAAATAAAAGGCTCAGAAGAGTCGGGCCTCCTCTCCATTATCCACATGAGGCTTCATCGACAGAGCTCTTTTCTTTATTTTTTTTACTTTTTAAATTTAAATACTATATTCTATTTGAAACTAATTTAAATTAAAAAAAGTGCAATTTGATCTCGAACTCGAACAGACCGTATGTCCCATTGGATTTTATCAACCAAAAACAAGGAAAACATGGTTACAATACAAGAGTAAGAAAATCGAATGTGGACTCAATGTATTATTTGTTCTTTATAGGTAGAAACTTTATGTCGATAATAAAAACAAAGATGGTGACATGAGATTCGGAAATTTGAGCCCACAATTGCTTTCAGCGGTGGGAAGCGGAGAGCCAAGTAATAATCGGCCGAATGGGGTCCTAATTGCTTTCATTTGGGTATAAGCTACTACCATACTAGGCTTAATAACTTCACCAAGCTACGCTAAGGATGCCACACCCACAATTTTTTAGGCCTCCCCTCCCTTGAAGACGAGAAACCGAGGAATCTTGTTCGGGTGATTACGATGAGCACACGGTGTTGAATCAAATAGAACTAATATTCACAGGGTGTTATGTTTTTGTGATAGGTATCGCACGAATGAAGGAAATAAAACAACTGAGGTTATACTCGAATTATACCCAAGTTTGCGTCTAATTTCATAATGTCGAGATATACTCTCATTTAGTTGATTCAACATCGTCATTGGACAAGTGCTACACTTTAGGAACGCATGATAAGCATCTATCGAACAGATGAGGACAATAGGTCTATGTCTTGGTTGTAGAAAAAATCCTCATTGTCTTATTCTTGTGGATGAGATCTACTTTTACTTTTGAAGTCGCAAGAAAAAAAAAAAGGCAAGGACATGAAACTGATTCATTTCTCATGGAATAGTCTTGTCACAATCGCACTGCCAAACAAGTTCGGTACAATGTACTAGCATAAATAATGTCATTTTTACATGATTTATACGAAAAAAGTTTAACGTTATTGTAATGCCTCAATCTAATAATATAATATCAAACGTAAATTTTTGTCCACTTATTGTTGCATTATTCGACTGAAAGACACCGGAGAACCTATTCCATACAAATTGCTCTCCATTTCCACGTTGAAAGAGTCGTTACCTTTTGTGACGATTTTAACGTCCCCATACCCCACTACCAGAATCTCTACACCCGAATAAAAGTAAAATAGTAAAACCCAAATTTTCTGTACTAATCCCGAGAAACCAAAAAAACATGTGGAAAGTGAAAAATCAGTCGCATTGTAATTTGTTGTTACGATTTCAATTTTATTATCTACACATTAATCCCCATGAAAAAAGGGATTAACCTACCAAGTGAAAATTACAATTAACAACAAATAATAATTAAAGGCTTTTTTTAACAAAAAAGAAAAAGAAACAATTAAAAGTTACCGCCGTTTAAGATTCTCAATCGTCGTCGTCGTCGCCGGACTTGTGATGATTCACCTTAGACGCAAAACTCAATCCCCGCGCTACGACCGTCGTCTGCGGTGCCTCCACGACCGTTGCCGACGACATCTCCATCTCGCATACCCGAACCGCGCCGACTAACTTCTCAGGCAGCTCATCCTCCGCCTGCGCCTCCACCACAAACCCCATGTCGATCGTTACGCTCGTCACGTACCTCAATGCAAGTCGCAGAATCGCCTTCGCGATCCCGGAACTCGCGATATCGACGTCAATCTCGAGGTAGTTGGGTCCTCTGTGGTAATTACACGTCAGCGCCTTCCCCAGCAAGCACGCACTGTAATTCCCTACCGTCTTCTCGACGATCCACGGCCCTTTCACGATCCGGTTCACGATCTTGAACCGCTGGTTCCGGAACGCGTCGTCGCCGTGGACGAACCGGTGGAGAAGCGAGCCGGCGGGGATAGGATCCTCCGTGGCGAAATAGAAAACGGCGCTGTGCTGGTCCTTGCCGGGAATCTGGAGATTCACGGCGAAAATGAAGCTCTTCAGGGACTTCCCTTGCGACTGTGCCTTCCGAAGCGCGTTGGCCACGCGATTATCGGGACGAGCGAGTACGTTCTCGAGTTTCGTGCTGGATCTGAGCCAGTCAGTGCCGCACGGCTGCAGTAGGTAGTCGCCGGCGGGGCCTTTTTGTTTTTTCGACAAGTAGTTCTTGGCGCGGAGGGAGAATAGGTCGCCGGGAGGTGACGCCCAGCCGTTGGTTCCGGTGGTGAGGTCCACGTGGCGCAAGGATCCGCCATGGACGGACTCGGAGATCCAGTGGGCGGTGGAGGTTGTAGAATCCTCCGATCTGGAGCATTTTCCGGCGTGTTCAGCGACGGAGCTCCGGTGCTTTTGTTTCGTCGGACACATGGTGGCGATGGTGCTTCTCCACTCGTCTCTGTTATTTTGGTTTCTCACTATGACTCTCTTCTCTTTCGAAGTGAGCGCCTCATTTGTGGAGGCTACCGCGGTGTATAATAGTGGGGGAAAACGAAGTACCCTTTTTCTTGGACAAAACTACGAGAGTGCCATCGTTTCTGGGACAGCGAATTCTGTATTATTTATTTCCTATTTGATTATTGATCCCATTTGGGAGTCCGGAATAGATAATTTAATTACACGCCGCTGGTATCTGCTTTTGTTCCTTTTTTTTTTTTTCTTATTTTCGGAAAGCAAAAGTATTGGTCGCACTTAAAATATTAGCATTCTTGTAAAGGTTTAGAACTCGTTTGTAATGGTTTTTAAAATAATTGAGAGTATTTTTTGTGAATTCTTTTTTTTTGAATAAATCTTTAGTAAAAATGTAAATAAATCTTAGAAAAACACTAAAGTCCTTCTTATAAGAAGCACATAACTGATGCTTCTTGCTAGGAGTACCTTAATTGCTTTTGGAACTCATAAACATTTTCTCTAAAAACGTTTTCAATTATTTTAAAAGTACTTACAAGTTACAAATGATCTATATTAAAAGCACTTAATGTATCTATGATATTTACTAAAATTCATATAAATATATAATAAGTTTAGAATTATTTTTATTTTGCACATATGGAGCAGTGCGTTCACCTCTTTGTTCTCAAATTCTCCTTTTGCAAATTAGAATAACTTTTTATTTATGCTACCTATTATACCTTTTACATATAATTGAAAAAAAAAATTATACACCATAAATTAATTTGCACAAAACGATTTTAATTTTTTTTTTCTCTCTCTTTCAGTTGTATTTTTTTTCTTTTTAATTCTTTTACATGTAAATTGAGTATGCTTAAACGTTCCTTTGACTCGTGGAAAGAAAGACACACACATATACACTCCCTTTGACGCATGCCTTGGATTAAATAAATCCCAATGTAGCAAATCAAAGAATTAGATTATTAATTAATTGAATAAAAGCAAACGAAATTGCGTGCACCAATAAACTCACATGCGTGCTTGGATTAAATAATGTCCATGCCACACGATAATAATTATATAATACAAAGTGAGGGGAAAAAATATGATCCAATAATTATCGGATCCAATATGATCCAATAATTTATTTTTATAATTAAAATAAATTATCAGAGTGCAGATTCGAACTTGAATACAGTTTAAAATAAAATAATTTCTTCAAATGTTTGAAAACTTAATTTGAAAATGCAATGGTGAAAATGCATGCTTGCAATTTGTTGATGGAAATATCCACACCACGTTTTTTCCTATTTTGTTTAAATTTGCTACGACAAGCAAAGATCTGTCGTATGGAGCAAAAAAAATGAAAACTCATGCTTCAAACATGAACCAACGAAGCTAGATTAACATCATTCTATATATATTTTCTTTATAAAATCATACTACATATTTAGTTTCTGATATTTGATTCCATTCCCCGACACATAAATTCATGGAAGGGCAGAACTAACAATTTTCACAAGATTACTAATTTCTATTCTACTATGTACATATTTTTTTTTTTTTCACTAACGATAATGTTAATGGGTTTAAACGTTAAATGTCAGAAAAGAGAGAATTGATTGGGATCAAACCTTCACCAAGACACATATGCATTATTGTTTTTCGTCACTATGGTAATTCGCCATCTACATGTGCGACTTTTTAACTAGTTGGCTCTTTACCAATTTCTAGATCTTGTAATCCAATTCTGTCAAAATTTATAATTATCGTTACGTAGAATTCAATTCCACTACATTATATGTTAATTCCAATAACTAAATTATTCCTAAATTATCATATACTTATAGTCAAGATTAATATTTAATTCCAATTTCTCTCTTGTTTATTATTAGGAAGATAAATTCTCCATTGTTTTCAAATCCTTGACAAACTTTTCCTTTGTCATAATATCTACTTTTTTTTTCTTTTTTTTTTAACAAAATAATATCTAGTTTTCTTACGAGTAAAGCAAGAATAAGAAGCATGTTTTGTAATTTCCTGAACACAAGAGGGGTGTTTCAGGAAGTGAAAATAGGAAAATGAAAACAGAGTTGGGGTTCCTAGTGACAAAGTGTTGGACTTGACCAATCTGACCATCAAGAAACCGACACGTGTTATTTTTCTTTTATAAACGGCATTCGCTTCAAGAATTTCGTCTTCGATAGCCCCATTTTTATGCAACTTTTTTTTTGTAAAGGCCCTTCTTCAACAAGGTTTTGGATCATTTATCACTTTCAATATGACGTCACGGCTAGAAGCCATGAAAAATGTTGGAATATGTCATAATCAAGTTTAGCTAGTGCGACACTATAGAATTAGTCGGTGTAATGGTATGACTTTCGGATGTTCGGAGATTATGGAGCGATGACATGATTTTATTCGGATGTTCAAGAATTGTCTTAGAGTTCGATTTTGAACGAGAATTTCTAATTTGATTGCTCTTTATAGGAGAGTTGCTTCATTTTCATTTTGGTGTGCTACATCTTTGTTGGATCTATGTTGAAGGATGAAACTGTTTGGTTTGTTGAATCTACTACACTTTGTGCGACAGTGATTAGGTGATGTGATTAGACCCGATGGGCATGATACTTTGTGTCTTAATATATTATTTGAGATTTTTGTTGTCACATGATCTTTGTGTATACGAGATTTAGTAGCTTCATTTATCTCGTAATCTTGCAATTTTTTATGAGCTCAGATGAGTGCTTAATGTCTACTTATTTATTCGAGATTCGTGATGTTTATTGTTATATTTTTAGATCTAGTTTGTAAGAATCCTTTTGAGATTGAGTTCTTCATGATTATTTGTAATGCTCTTTTCTTTTTCTTTTTCTTTTTTTAAAAAAAAACCCCCACAAATAAAATATATTTGATGGGGAAATTAAAATATAAAACACTAACAAAATAGGTGTTTCCACATATTTATTTTTATCTCTCACCCACTCCTCTCAATTTTTAACAATCAGATCAATTGAATTGAAAAATCAAACGACTTAAATTAACAAAAAAAACAAAAAAGGTTAAAATTAAAATAGGTGTTTGTTTCGCATCACCCATCAAAATATCGTTTAAAAAAATCAAATTAGTTGGAGAATCGCATATTGGCTTGGTGGCTCAGATCTGAGACGTGGCACATAGAAGCTACTTGTGCTGAGGGTCTCCACCAGCTGACATCAATGTTGACATTGTTTGTGGTAACCTGTTGATGTATGTTGGGAGTTTTTTGAATGGTTTGTAAAATTAGATATTTCAAATGTTTTAACTGTTTTTTTTTATATATATCTAAGTTCGAATTTCTTGATAAAGTAATTGAGTATATGGTTTTACAAAGGAAAACATATTAAATCACATGCTAAAATACATATGAACATAAGCCGGTGAAATTCAAATGTTATAAATGCAGCACGATAACGAAAAAGAACCCCTATATCAACATAAAGCGAAAAAATCAATGTGAATCTTGAATATCATGACATGATAAGTATTTGTAGCCAGACAACAACGATAATGGAATTCTGATGACGTGCTACGCAAGCTCCAAAATCAACATAATGAGGCCCCATTATTTACTTAATTTAAAATCAAGAGTTAGTTACACTATTGTACAGAAGATGCAAATTCGACACTTAGTTGTCAAATTTGAAGAATTATTGTTCTAATTTATGGAAAGAGATTTTCTCCGGATCTATACATTCAGAATCTAAGGATTAAATGATTCGGACCTTTAAAATTTGATCATACAGCTAAAAACTATTGTATTTTTAAAATTTTTTTACTAACTTCTCTTCTTTTAAATGTTAGATTAGATTTTAAAGATTTGAAACATTTGATCCTTGAGCTCCGAATGTAAAGAACCGGAGAGGATCTCTTCTCCTAATTTCCGTCGTTATTGCTGGATGACTTTGCAACATGCTATTGCTGCCTGTGTCTTTGTCTCTTTCAGCCTTCACTGTATACGGCGTGCCGATAGGTGGAGTCCTTTGCAGACAGCTTATAATTGTTAACTTCAACTAACTGTTTTTATACTTATTTTAATATTCAATAAGATCGGAATATGATAACAAAGAAAACGAAATATGAAAAATTCAAAGAGAGTCCAAGAAAAAAGTCCATAAACTAGACTACAATGATTGAGATATTATAAACTACTCTAATATGTGCGAACGGGTTTTGAACTTGAGTGCAAGGCGACACGTACATTGCCTAGCCAATCTGACTAACCCACATATGCAATGAGACAGGACATGACTTTGATTTCAAAGAAATAAAAACGTTTCCCGAGTCTCCTACATTAAGTTTTGGCTAAATACGTACCAGTTCATTGAGTATCTCCATTTTAAATAAGAAAGATGATTTTTGCACACTTTTTTACTTCCTCACACCCTTCCTTTTTCCAGTTCTTGGATTGAACAAAACGAAGGAGAATTAAAAAGGGTATGTAAAAAGTGAAAAATAGTGTGTAGAAATCCAAACATGAACAAAAAGAAAACGCTTCCTATAATGTTTCAGGGGAAGAACGTACAAATGGCAAGTTTTAGGCCGAGTAATATTTAATACACGACACGATATAATTCTGCGACATTTCACGTGAGGTTTTCTAGATAACATCTAAACATTCACGTTCAGTACCCATCTGCATTTTTTCTCACTAGTTTAGATACTCAAATTGTTCCATGCTATATGGTTTCAAATCGACGAAAGTAGAAGAAAAGAAAGAGGATAAAACTCAACAAATAGATAACAGCTGCTCATCCTAACATGACACAAAAGCTTTTTGGCATGTCTAAAGATTGGTAATGACATTTTCGGTAACTGCACACGGAAAGAGATCCTCTCCGGATCTTTCCTTCCAAAGCTCAAGGATCAAGTGATCCGAGCTTTTAAATTTGATCTAACGACAAAAAATTATTATAGCTTTTAAAAGTTTTTACTAACTTCTATATTTTTAGTCATTGGATCAAATTTTAAATGTCTGGATTACTTGATCCCTGGACTTTGGAGGGAAAGATACAGAGATGATCTCTTTCCAACTGCACACACCAAATTCTGACTCAAATCAAGAAGCTCTGACATGCCGACCAATACGTCGGAACAGGGCAACACCACCTTGAACATTAGGTTCATCCATCTAGTTTCCAACTAAAAAACCAAGCAAGTACCTTGCATAATATGTAAAATCATTCATATGCACACATCCTAAGTTTAACCAAACAGCAAGTACAACACATCGATCCTCCGCAACATTGGATTGGCAAGCATTGGCCGGAACCGGCTGTAGAACTAAGGTGATGCATGACACCAAAGTCTAAAAACTGACTAGGAAACCAGTGCAGCATGCCCGTATAAGGACAGATCATTTTGACACGGGGTTACGTCTAGATGATCGATCACAACAGTCTTACATGAAGTGTGGTATCATTAAGTTTGGGACCATCACATTGTAAATTGCCCGACTTGCGGACTTTTATAACTAGGTAATTCAAACGATAACAACATTGTTCCCCGGATTACTCAGCAACCAAATGAAACATGTATAAAGCTAAAAGCTTGATGGGGAAATAGCATCTATTAGTATACAGATAACTAACTGCGATCACTTGCTATTAATCAAACTTAATTAACACTAATCCACAAGAAATCAACAAATTAGGGTTTTTAATTTATTAAATTTCATAATAAACCTGTCGCTCCTCAGTGTGCTTTTCTCCTCCGGGGCTGCCTCTCCTTCTCAGTAGCTAATCTGAACATCCAATACACCTAGCACGATGAAAGATCAGATTTTAGACAGCAATTAAAGCGAAAAATCAAGAACAGGAAGGAAATTAGAGAGTACCAGAGCGAGGACGTGAGCTACTATTAGGAGAACCACCACGAACGGCACCGATTCGAGGAACCATGGCCGCAGAGACGCCGGCTGCGGATTCGCCATTTGATGGAAACAATGAGGTTTTAGAGAGAGATAGATGAGAGATGAAGCACTGCAATCAGAGAGGGTTTACGAGCTCGACGGTTTTACTCAAGTTACCAAAAGAAAGAGGGAAGCCAGACTCTCACAGGCAAATGGGGACGGAGCAGGCTTCGGGTCGGGCTGACCTGATTAATTTCGCTCATGAACGTGGCAGCTGGTTAGGTGTCCGTACGTGGTGTCGAGTTCACTCGTAAACGTGGCAGCTCTCTCTCTCTCTCTCTCTCTCTCTCTCTCTCTCTCACTGGATCAATACTACAAACACTAGGGGTGCAATTTGCATATCTACAAAATCCGGGATGGCTTCCTGAGCTTCGCTCCACTGTTTTTGCCGCCGATGAGGAATGTCTTTGCCGCGCTCAAGCGCCACCGCCACGTCACTCTGCTCTCCCAAAGTAAAGTACCAATCTTAACTTTCTGCTTTGGCTCGCATGATCACTCCGTCTTCCTGCGTCTAGATTTTACTAATTATCTGTTTGGTTGCTGAGAAAATGCGGGAAGAAAATCGCCTTCGCCATAGCTCAATTGCTATATTTCCTAATTTCTTGATTTGTTAGTTGATTATATTGATGAATTTACACACTTGGATTACATAATTGCCTCGTTAAATTGATTAGGGTAGTTAAACTCACCGATTATGTTACGAGTGCTTCAATTTATTGGATTTTTCGTGCAGCTCTACACCATGAGAGAAAATGCACACCATTTGGATGCCATAAATATGTTGAAATTAGATGGAGACAAGAAAATTGGTTTCCATGTCAATTGTTACAGCAACATTCGTAAGTTTAAGAAATGCTTCATGTTCAAGGCACTTGTTTTGTGTTCTTGTTTGAATTTCAAAATGCTTCGTGTTATTCGGTTTTTGCAGTATTTCCACCAGCGTGCATGGTGAAATGCCATCTGCAGAGTATGCAAAGTTGAGGAAGGAATCACTAGAAAGTGAATTCGGGCATGCTCTCGATGCAGGCTCCAAAAGTATTTCTATTGTCTACCGCTTTGGTCCGTTTTTGGCTTTGTATAGAGCTGCAATCATTTCATTTCATGTGGTGAAGCTCACAATCTGGCAATTCTTTGTCCATGACATAAAGAAACGCGCCGTCAAGGTGATCGACTAAATATGTTTGGTTTATTTTACATGATATGGTGTTGCATATGCTTTTGCATCTGCATTGATTTACTGATGCTGTGACTGTACTGTATAGTTAGATTTACGTCAATTCTCCTTTTATGATCCTAAAGTTAGAGAAATGTCTGAGATAATTAATGTGATCTTGCAGTTTCGTGAAACTCTTATCCTCTTGGGACCTTTCTACATCAAGGTAAGCGACTTTCTTTGCCATGGAATTTTCAAGACACCTTTTCTTTCCCCAATTGAGAGGTTAATATCGAATGATTGTAATCTTATGTCATTCTATTTCTTTTTAATTGCGCAATGCAAGATGTACCTAGTTTATCCAATTATGTTTGAATTCACAGCTCGGCCAGGCTTTGAGCACCAGGCCAGACATACTAGCAACTATATACTGCCAAGAACTTGTTAAGTTACAGGTTAATAGCTTCTTTCTCACACAGGCTCATATAATAATGGGTATATGATTGAATGTTGTAGCTCTCTTTACTTATTCATTAGTATCCAACCCTTTAATAACAGGATCAAATACCTCCATTTCCAACTCGTATTGCAATTAAATCTATTGAATCTCAGCTGGGTGCCCCCATTTCAAAACTTTTTGCTGACATCAGCACAGAGCCTGTTGCAGCAGCATCCCTAGGGCAGGTCTATAAAGGTAAGAGAGC
The DNA here is from genome assembly GCF_041283825.1 of Pyrus communis. Classification (NCBI taxonomy): domain Eukaryota; kingdom Viridiplantae; phylum Streptophyta; class Magnoliopsida; order Rosales; family Rosaceae; genus Pyrus; species Pyrus communis. The sequence goes on along the minus strand of NC_142579.1, from coordinate 40,603,474 downwards.
TCCTTTTTAATGTCATGCTTTTTTCTTAGCGGAAAAAACAAAAATCCTTTGATTTAGTGGCGTCTCCCATCAATGTTCAGCAAAAGAAGTACATGCTTGTGGGAAACCATTCAGGAAATGTTTATTTTGTTGCTTCAAGTTTTGCAGCTCACTTGCACTCTGGGGAGCTAGTAGCAGTTAAAGTACAAAGGCCGGGTATGTCACTTGCATTGACCCTTGATGCCTTGTTATTCAATATGATTGGGGGACAATTAAAGCGTTTTGCCAAGGCCCGAAAAGATCTACTAGTGGCAGTGAATGAGATGGTGTGTTGTGGATTTCATCCCATGTAGAATGCATTTTATCATTTCTCTATCTCCATTTTGTAGAGTAAATTAAAATTTTGAATCTTCTCTAATGCCTAAACTTATATCTGTGTCTAATTTTCAAGTTGGGTGATTGTCATAGAAGTAGAAATTTTCACTTGTAACGCTATCTTCTATAGTGGGGTTAGTTTACCCCCGTGTAACTTTTCTTTTAGTTTACCATCATGTTATTTTTTATGATGTTGCTAAAGTACACGATATTTGGTATTTTATGAATGAACAGGTGAGGCATATGTTTGATGAAATTGATTACATCCGAGAGGCAAACAGTGCTGACCGTTTTGCCTCGCTCTATGGTTCAGACCCAAGTAAGTTTTTTCGCATTTTTAATGAGTGCAATGTATTCAATAGATTATTAGATACGGAAGTCATTCCACAATAGTTTTGCCTCTTATGTTAATCCCGCTTTCATTATATGATGATCTCCCCACTGGTTAAAGGGGACCCTGTCTATTGGTCCATTTGTTTCCTAGGAACATTCTTGAGTGAATTTCTGTTCTGAATATGCCCAAATATATTTACTGTACTCTCATTCAGGCTTTTAACCTGTGTTAAATACATGCCATGTCAGCCCATTTTAAAATTTTAATAGCAATTTTCTTCATGGGTGTTTTGAATTGCTTATGTTTTACTTATTTTGCCATGGATTTTTTTTCTAGAAAAAGGACATAGAATAAATAAATAAAAAAGCTCATTTGGATATTCATTTGTAAGAATTAATTTATTTTATAAGTCGGTGCTTTACTCTTTTTATGGAGCTTGTATGCATGCCATAAAATTAGTGTACTATGCCGGTTGGGCAAAATGTGTTGGACTAGCTTTATAGGAGAATTCATCATGTCCTGTGTTGCGTTAATTCTCTACAAAGGGAGCTGTTATATGAGTAGATTTTTCTTTGTGAACGACAGGTGATGAGAAAAAGGCTGGTCCAAAGGCTACAGCTAGAAAAAGTCTTAAACATAAAGATGCAAACTGTATAAAAGTTCCAAAAATATATTGGGAGTTTACCCGTAGGGGTGTGCTTACAATGGAGTGGATTGATGGAATTAAGCTTACAGATGAGATTGCCTTAGAGAGGGCTGGTTTGAACAGAAAAGGATTAATTGACCAGGTATTTGGAAGGAATCGCTCACATCTATGTCCATTGGAACTTTTTAATGATAAATTTTTCTAGTTTTGACATTATAGAGATAAAAGATAAAGTAAGTTAAGGTGTAGGGCTATAGATTAGCAAAGAGAGTTCAGTAATTGAATTCTGAACTGAACCTAATTATGAAGTTTATAGGTACAAATACCATAGAAAAGTCAGATCAGATTTGGTTTAATAGTACTTAGGCAAAACTAACTAATGTGACTCTTGATAATCTTCTACTCTAGGCCCATAGCAAAACTGAGAAAATCTTAGCCGCCCTTGTAGATGCTTCTCATAATGCCATCCAAACTCCTTAGAAAGTCACATATTAGACACGTGAACTTTTAACTATTTTGGAACCAACTTTTAGTCTTCTATTCGATAGTAATACCAAAACATGAAACAAAATGAATTTCACTTATAACATAAGTTAAAGAATATGACAAATGGTAATAAGAGGGTTGGTCCAATGGCTTATTGGACCTGCTTGGGCTTACAAGTTGTCTTATGTACTAGTACTGCACGTAATTTGGCTGTGTTGTTATAGGATCTCATCCTTTTTGTCTTTCCTTATAGGGATTATACTGCTCTTTGAGACAATTGCTTGAGGTGGGATTTTTCCATGCTGACCCACATCCGGGTAACCTTGTTGCTACTGATAGTGGTGCTCTTGCTTATTTTGATTTTGGAATGATGGGTGAAATTCCTCGACATTATCGTGTGGGACTTATTCAAGTGGTAAGAACCATCAAATAATTATTTTCTCCGGGCACTAGTTCCAATCATTTATATGTGTAGCTTAAGTTATTATTTTTTCAACATAGAATTTTTAAGCATGCATTTATTGCGTTTTGTTAGTATTAAGCTATTTATGGCCATTCTTCACCTTCATTTTGTTAGTATTTAAGCTATTTCATGGCCACATTTGGGAAGATGGGATGAGTGGCAGCTACATTTTGTTAAGCTAGCTTTGTGATGAACTTATAAACATTTTAACACTTCCTGGTGGTTAGTTTTCTTTACCCACCTCATTTCTTGAATCGTTAGTGTTTAGATTGCAGTGTTACTTCTTGTTGGCTCTAAAGGAATTATATACATTCGTACATTGTTTTGTCATGCTTAGATTTTATCGTCTTCGATAAGTTAGAGATTACTTGTATGTATATATCTTATCGTCGTTGATGAGTTTCCTTGGACACCCAAAAACAAAAGGAGTTTGTATTTGGTTGCCTCATGAATAGTTTCTCATTCTGTTAAGCAGTTTTGTGCTTGTTCTTTTTTGTATGATGTTGCTAAATATTTCGGCAAATTGACTTATGGTTGTTTTAATTGAAAAGTTTCTGTATCTTTCTGCTTGTGCACTATGTTAATCGAGACTCCCTGGGTTTGGCAAATGACTTTCTTTCATTGGGATTCCTTCCAGAAGGGGTTGATATACAATTAGTTTCTGATGCATTGCAAGCATCCTTTAGTGACCGGACTAGACAGTCTCAAGATTTCCAGGTTTGTGCTTCTCGTCCTTTTATCTATCCCTTCTGAGCATACTTGTAGTTATCTGTTCACTTCAATTGTTTTAGTTGTGGAAATCGGCTGCAATTTATGGGAGTAGAAGTATCTCCTTTATCTAATTCTTGCAATGGACTCCAGGGAGTAATGGACCAACTCTACGATATTATGTACGAATTTAACTTCTCTCTTCCTCCGGACTATGCCCTGGTGATAAGGGCACTGGGATCGCTAGAAGGCACAGCCAAAGTCCTCGATCCTAATTTCAAAGTTATTGAGAGTTCATATCCTTTTGTGATTGGAAGACTTCTGGCTGATTCAAATCCTGATATGAGAAGAATTTTAAGACAACTTCTCATACGCAATGATGGATCGATAAGGTGGAATAGGCTAGAACGCCTGGTAGGTTGCCTAAAGCATACTTGTATTTGTGCATAACAACTTATTATTATTCTGGATAAGTTTTATTTATTACAATATTAATTAGTCAAATATTTGCATTTCTTTCTACTTTCAATGTGTTATTCAGGATCTATATGTTGTTCCAGATTGCAGCAATATCTGAACAGGCTTCTGAGAGTGCTGAGGAGTCCCCAGATTCTGCGGGGAGTAGTCCAAATCCATTGAGAAGTAAATCATTTGACATGCATTCAGTTGTTGCCGCCACTGAAGATCTTTTCCACTTCATTCTCTCTAAGAATGGCGAGAGGGTGAGTGTATTCCTTGTTCGGGATATAATTGCTGCAGCAGATGCTTTTCTTGACGATGAAGTTGTTGGTCGCATGTTCAATGAGGAGCCTGAGTCCAGAGTCTCACTTGAGTCAGAGGTTGGTACATAAATTGTATTTCTACTCCGCCATAGCAGACGAAAAAATAAACAAGGAAGTGATTTGAAAACATGCAGCATTATCTTGTCTAGTGAGATTGCTTATCCAATGTACTTTTGTTTCTGCACGAACACGCAATGGTCATGAGGGTTGTAAATGGGTTTCGGTATCTCCGTCTAGCAATAAAGTTGGCCCCAGAGGTGTGGACGGAAATGCTTATACACATGGCAGTCATGCCCGATGTTCATAAGTTTATATTAGACGTCGTTTCATCGTTATTCATTCATTTTAAAGGCAAAGTTCCAGAAACTACTTTTGTTTGTATATCTAGACTTATGCACAAGATGGAACAAACCCGCAGCTCTTCGGAGTTTTGAAACGAGTATAGTCTTACTCAAGTTTCGTCGCATTTAATTTTTGCCTGTTTCGTTACAGTTCCGAAATTGTATGTACTGTGAGGAGTACTTCACACTCAAAACGAAAGGCGAAATAATTACCAAGCGGTAAATTTTGTAGTGAAAGTGAATATTTTGCTTTGAACATTAGTTTTTGAGAAGTAACTTCGAAACCACTTTTCTCTCTTTGCTTCTTGTCTATGCGATCTTTTCTGACCCTCAGAACCAGAAGCAGCGGTCTTTCAAGTTCCACGATCTCGACGGACCGTGGTGGCACGTACCGGGCCACCGGCCGTAGCCTCAGTTTCATGCCCTTATCACGAGCGAAGAAGGAGAATCAGAAAAAGATTCCAAGATTTTACAGCTTTCGTTTATTGAGATTTGACAATGAGCTGTCTTTCGTCAGTACAAATTATATTTATGAATGATGTGAGCGGAACGTGAATTTATCGTTTTCTTTGACGAACACTTTACATTTGCGTCCAGAGACAGTCGGCCCCGCGCGTGTGGGCAACTCCTCGAAACAGTGATTGTGCGACCTTTAGCTGTTCATACATATTGATCGACTTTGACCTGTTAATACACGTTGATCCGCCATTGCTTTTAGCATAACAGAGAACAACTTTACAAGTGGTTTGAATGTTTCGTGTACTGGAAAGTTCTTAATACACTCAATAGGCGAGATTTTTAAGTAGTATGCGATGGTGTATACTTATACTATAACATAGCAGGACTTGTTTTGAAATATTTTTAAAATAACTAAAAACGTTATATGTGAAAATATTTTTTGAACCAATCTTTAATAAAAATGCAAGTGAATCCTGAAGAAGCATTTGAAGTTTTTCTCACCATAAGCAAAAAGCATTTAAGTGTTTTTAAAATCCAAAAATATTATACCTAAAAACACTTTAAGTAATTTTAAAAGTATTTTCAAACGAACCGGTAGAATTTTCGTCTCTGGAGGTGAACTCAATGTTTGAGCTCGTTGGAGCTCAATCGTGCATGTGATGTAGCATTGTATTTTTGTCCTCGTTCATTTGGGATTTTTCGGATTTAGTTGGAAAGGGATCTTCCAACCCTTTTTAATACACGTTTAATTAGTAACAAAGCATACCATTAATGGTGTTTTTAATGTTTAGTAATATCCAATTTGGGATTTTTGCTTAAAAAAATTAGGCAATGGAAAACGAAAGTAGTTGTTGTTGACGTTTAGAGCTGGTAAAAAATTAAGAAAAATAATTAAAATTTAGAAAATATAATTTGCGATTCGTGCAACCTTACAGTTGTAACGCATGAGATTTGGACAGCACATCGGGAAATTATATAGGTTAGATTTGCCTATTGTCTTAGAATTTATATTCCTTTTTTTACTTATTTTTCAGATTCGTTCTTAACATAATATTTTTCTGGTGTGAAAATGCAAGTTTATATATAAGTCAAAGAAATTCCTTAACACAAGCACCACGGCTGCCACCACCATAACTATCGCAATAATGCAGACTAAAATTTTGCAGGACAGTTGACCTCAGTAAGAAATTTTCATGATATCCAGTAAACAATAACATAAGAGAAGAATTTGTATAAAGACATATTCATAGAATATCTTTTAAAAAAGTATAAGAGTATAAGATCTATATCAATTTCAGTTTTCTCGTTTCACGTTGATTCCGCCTTAACTTTATATAAGAATTGTTTTAGCTAGACAACCTTCTCAAAATTTCTAGCAAAAATGTTGATTCACCAAAAAGGAGTCAACTTTTAGGGATGCAATTTATGCTCACAACAAAGAACCTTAAACCCACAACAACCACAAGATGACCCAGTGGTTAGGTTTGAATTTTAGGCTCGTATCCCACATCTTGAGTTCGATTCTTGGTGCTGATGGATTACACGATATTGATCAGGAAGAGGCTCAATTCAAATGCTTCTGTTAGTCTTTTCAACTCTTAAAAGGATGAACCGCTTAGGCGATATGAAGTTACCAGCTGATCTCTTTTTAATGTTGAAGAACCCTAAACCCACTTTAACAAGCAACCATAAAATGACTTAAACCCAAAGAAAATCACTTAAAAGAAAAGTCATAACATTTGCATTTATTGCATATTTGGTATTTTATTTGACTTTTTCTCAAGCCTCCAACTGTTAATGGCTTCATGCAGGAGGCGACGCGCATAACTCGCTCCACTTTTTCCTACGAACCGAACAACCAAAACTAACCCCTTATTATTTTTCTTAATTACATTTTTAATTACCAATATTTATTATTTTCATGAATTTTTTTTTTCTTTCCTCAATTTTTTTAATCTTTTAATTATTTAATTATTATCGCTTCCTCCTCTGCTTGCGTTTGCCAAAAACTGAAGCCAAAAATAGAAAAGAGAGAGAGTCCTCTTTGGCTCGTCTTTCATCACTCTCGTCGTCCTTTTCCTCCCTCCCCTTCTCTCTCTAAACTTCTCTCTCTCTGCCTCTCTGTCACTTCTCTCTTCCTCCATCTATGCCACCTGCTTTACATTTCTCTTCAGGTCCTCTCTCTCTCTCTCTCTCTCTCTCTCTCTCTCATATTTCACATTCGTTTTCAAAGGTGTTTCCTTTACAGGTTTACATTGACGAACAAGAAGATCCGTGAATTGGGTCTTAACTCAAATTTAATTTAATTTCTTAATACCTAAGAAATTTTGGGTTTTTTTTTTTAATTTGATTTTTTGGGGCCTTTTTTGCAGGTTAACTTTTGGGAATTTATGATTTCAGATATGATCCTCAAGTGATTAGAGCTAATTATAATTCGGCGTGGAAACAATTGGTCGTTTTATTGTATATATAGCAATTGCTGCTGCTGTTTTTATTCAATATTTCATTATTTTCAAAGAAACAAGAAGTGGGGAATTTGAGAATTCGAGCAAAAAGAAGATGGGTTATCTCAATTCAGTTTTGTCAGCTTCAACCCAGGTCCATGCTGACGATCCGCCTGTTAGCGGCGGTGGCCTCAGGTCGTTTACTTCTCCGGTTTATCAATTTTTTGTTTGGATCTAAATTGTTTACCTTTAATTTGTATGGATTGTTATACTTTGTTTTGGTGCAATTTATTTTTTTTATTTTTATTTTTTTTATATTTCATTTTGTTGTGTTTGGTGAGCATGCGAGATGAATCATGATTCATATGTGATATCTTCTTTCTAGTTTGGCATTCTTGCCGGGGAGGTAATAGATGTTGTGTTTTGTTTTGTGTAGTTATTGTGATTTGTGATTCATGGTACTTTTATTTTGTCATTTTTTAGCTGTTCAGGAAGCGATTCTCGAGTTGGGTTTTATGTCATATCGAATGTGTGAATTCTAATTTCAAGGGAGTTTCGGTGTGATTGGATGGTATGATGTGTTTTTTGTATATTGTGTACCTTCAAGAAATGACCTATGTTGTTATCCTGGTCTGGGTGATTTGGGTGTTCCACTAGTCCTGAAGTATGTGATATATCTTGATTTTAAGTGGATAGTTCGGACAAGGGGTGATTGAATTTATTCACCAATCATTTAAAGATGTTAAACAAAAACAAGATAGGAAAATGATATGACATGTATGATCGAAGAAACTTGGAATATCAGTTTTTTTTTGTATCGGGATGTTCCCTTGTTTGTGTGTCCGCCTAATTACAGCTTGTCGTGTTCGTCACAGACAAATGTAAACGTTGGGCAAATTAATTTTTTTGATTTGCGCATGCTTGGATCTTCGGAACAATTTTCTCTGGAGTATTGTGATTGTGGACAAGCAGAAAATGCTTTCCAGTGGCGTTATGATTGTGCGACAAAATAGCCATTTTTTTTATCTTACTCCACGTGTGCGTGTGTGTGGGAATGGAGCTTATATCCAATTTTGCTAGGGAGTTGTGGTTGTTTCTCCACGTGTGTGTGTGGGGGGGAATGGAGCTTATATCCAATTTTGCTAGGGAGTTGTGGTTATTTCTCCATGTGTGTGCGCGCACGTGCGTGCGTATCAGCGTGGAGAACCACGTGTAAGTGTATAAGGATGGAACTCATACGGGAAACATGGAGCTTACATCCAATTTTTTGAGAGTCGGTTATTTCCCTTCTTGCATTGATCCCTGAAGTTTGGTTATTTAATGTGAGATTGGAATTGGATAATGATATTCCCTTTTAATTCTTTACTGTTTCTGTTCCTTGGAATTTTCAACCATGATTTGGAGTTGTCTCACTAAGTGTGTTATTAAATGTGGTAACAGTCAGAATGGAAAGTTCAGCTATGGATATGCAAGCTCTCCAGGGAAAAGATCTTCTATGGAAGACTTCTATGAGACAAGAATTGATGGTGTCGAGGGAGAAGTAGTTGGTCTTTTTGGAGTTTTCGATGGTATATATCTCTCTCTTTCTCACACATGCACATGCATGCCCATGCACACACATGGATAAGCTTAATCATGCTTAGGATGGGATGTATACACAATTAGGCAGATGGGTGTGGGTGTGTGAGTGTGTATTTGATCTCTGATAAGTTTCTTCCTTCTGGTTTTGGTATGATCTTCATTTGTTTTCTTTGGTTTACTATTTGATCACTCAATAATATTGTAATTGGTATGACCATTTGTCGTTACAAATCTTTTCTCGATTTGACTTTGCATCAGATCTCACCCATGATCTGCTTACCAGTTTGGTCTTGGGGTTCGAGCTATTCTAGCTGGACAGTGGAATTTGTTCTTTACCACTGTCGTGGTATGAACCTCTAGGACTCTCATTTGGAATACTAAAAACTCTACATGCTTAATTCACTTTAAAATGCTAATCGGACTTGAACCTTTTTTCATGGAACAGCGGTTCTGTTGTATTTCCATCTGGTTTGACTGTCTATATAATCATTCTTTCTATTATTTTCCTATTGGATTAATTCTTAGCAAGTCTGAATTAGTTAGCGGTCATTTTGTCAGTCATGGTTCATGTGCTATTGGGTGGTTGGTGGTTAAACTTAATACATTTTTCCATAAGCGTACTCACACAGAGAAGACATATATTCATCATGTGTAAACTTTTATATATCTATCATCATATACATGCATACCTCAGAAAACAAGAAGACTGATCATCATATACTTGCATAGCATACCTTTGGAAACAAGAAGATAGGTAACGTGAAAATGCTGTGTTTTCATTGAATTAGGCCATGGAGGTGCACGTGCTGCTGAGTATGTCAAGCAAAATCTTTTCAGTAATTTGATCAGGCATCCAAAATTTATCTCTGACACCAAATCTGCTATAGGTTTGTCTTCGTACAAGTAAACTTATGGTTGCTTTCTAATTAATGCTTTACAATTTGCTATTTTGGAAGTAAATAACAGTTTTCGGACTAATGTTTCACTGTCCGTGCAGCTGATGCTTACAGCCATACGGACTCTGAATTTCTGAAGTCAGAAAATAATCAAAATAGAGATGCTGGGTCAACTGCTTCTACTGCGATCTTAGTTGGTGACCGTTTGCTTGTTGCAAATGTTGGTGATTCCAGAGCTGTGATATGCAGGGGTGGGAGCGGTAAGCCTTTGCACTGTCCCCCTTGCACTGTGTTTTAGCATAATAATTGTACCAAATACTACAATTTTGTGGGTGAAGGGACTTTTGTGTCCTGTGTCTGTTGTTTGGTGAGATCGGTAACCGCTGGATAGAGAGAAATTTTGAATGCTAATATCTTAGCTCTGGATGGAAGAAAATGATTTGACCTAAAAGGATATAGGGTTCTGCAACTTTATGCTTATAGAGATTTTTGTTGATCATTTGTCTATATTCTAAGTGGTCATATGTTTCATGGTCTTTAATATTATTCTGTTGTATCCCGCAGCTATAGCTGTTTCAAGAGATCACAAGCCAGACCAGACTGATGAGCGGCAACGGATTGAGGATGCAGGAGGATTTGTAATGTGGGCTGGTAAGGATTACTATTGTTTTAAGATTTCTCATGAAATGGCACACGAGTGTGTTCTTGATGACGGAGATTGTAACAATAGGAACTTGGAGAGTTGGAGGTGTTCTCGCTGTTTCTCGTGCATTTGGTGATAGGCTGTTGAAGCAGTATGTTGTTGCTGATCCAGAAATCCAGGTTTGATCCTTTGTGTTGATATTTAATAGTCAATATACTGATGCACGCACACATGGTGGTGTTCAAGGAATTCTTTTGAGGAAAACACGTTTCTTGGGGAAAATTTTAAATTCTCATGATTAGTGTTAGCCTCTGACCCTGAGGATGCAAAAACCTGTATATATATTTGTCTGATGCTTTTCGGCATATCTGTTTAACTTGCTTCATGTTGGCAGGAGGAAAAGATTGACAACTCTCTTGAGTTCCTTATCCTTGCTAGTGATGGACTGTGGGATGTTGTCACCAATGAGGTTTGCCCCTGGATTTTCATTTTATTTGCTGTTCTGTACTTGTTGCCCAAGGATTTGATAGGGCGGGTGAATGGCAGCATGCCTAAGCTGAAAAGTTATTGTTCTGTATTTGACTACTTGACTACATGTTATGGTGGCGGTTGTGTTCATTTTGCTGGGATTATACGGTCTTGTCCTAATTAATAAACTGATTTGATTGCTTGGTATAGCAACTGATCATTCATTTCCTTTTTTTCCAGGAGGCCGTAGCAATGATCAAACCTATTCAGGATCCAAAGCAGGCAGCGGAGAGGTTAATGCAGGAAGCATATCAGAGGGGGAGTGCAGATAACATCACGTGTATTGTTGTTCGCTTCCTGGCTAACCAAGGGGGCTCCTCACGAAGCAGTTCCGGCTAAAGCACCTTTTTCCGGCTTGGATTCCTACCTTATTGGTAGAGTGGCGGTGCAATAAATTTCGGTATAGTTTTAGAGAAAACCTGTGGTAGCAATGTACTGTAACAAGGATAGAGAGACATAATGGGGAACTTATCAGGCTGTTAATGTGTATTACATGTCATCAGCCTCTAGCATAGAACTCTGTATGTGAATCTAGCTTCTCCTACTTTTGGTGGGAAGTGTAGCACAAAAATGTCAAATGTGTTTGTAAAGTGTTTCTCATTACCTTTGCTGTAAATCTAGTGTTTCTTTTGTTATATAACTATGTGAAATGTTTGGGCTTCTTTTTGGGAAATAATGTCCGCACCTCGTTTTTCTCTTTCTGCACACTCTATTTAGGAGTACGAACCACTTCAACTTCACCAAAATTTCTCAAATTCAACTATTCTTATATCTATATATGCAAGGGGAGAAGGCAAAAAAGTGAAGCTTTTATAACACCTAAATTACCTTCTCCAATTAGCAATTTAAATAAATAAATAAAGATCCACAAAAAACCCAAGGTAATGAGACTTTGGGTGATTAGTAAATTCGTTACTTTTCAAAATAAGCAACCAAAAAAAAAAAAAAATCAAATCTAAAGCAAAAAGCTAGTATTTAATAATATTTGATAATATTTGCATATAAAGAACCAAAAACCTCAAATCTAAAGCAAAAATATTTTTCTTACCATTATTTGTATCATCTTTCTTATAGAAATGAGACTCATGTGCATTGACGGACCCAATATCTATTAGTGAGATAATACAAGTGATAATAGAATTAGATAGTAAGGATAGCACTACTTAAAAAAAAAAAAAAAAAAAAAAGAAAAAAAAAAGAAGTAAACCCGTCATTTTGTACCTGAAAAAGAAACCCAAAACATTTGTGTAGAGAGAGAGAGAGAGAGAGAGAGAGAGAGAGAGAGAGAGAGAGGACTCAGAAACATTCAATGGTTATCGGCAAGGCAACTTTGCCATTACGCACGACGAGCGAACCAAATTGTTATCCTCATCCTCCTCCTCCAATAAAACAGTAAACCCGTCATTTTGTACCTGAAAAAGAAACCCAAAACATTTGTGTAGAGAGAGAGAGAGAGAGAGAGAGAGAGAGAGAGAGAGAGAGGACTCAGAAACATTCAATGGTTATCGGCAAGGCAACTTTGCCATTACGCACGACGAGCGAACCAAATTGTTATCCTCATCCTCCTCCTCCAATAAAACCAGAAGAGAGAGAGAGAGAGAGAGAGAGTTTGTGTTGCAGGCTGAGCAACTGAGCTTTGGGGTTTATATATAAACATAATGTGAGTGCGTCTTATGTATATTACTTTCAACATGTTTTATTAAAAGAATTATGGAGTACGAACCACTTCAACTTCACCAAAATTTCTCAAATTCAACTATTCCTATATCTATATGTATAAAGGGAGAAGGCAAAAAAGTGAAGCTTTTATAACACCTAAATTACCTTCTCCCATTAGCAATTTAAATAAATAAATAAAGATCCACAAAAAACCCAAGGTAATGAGACTTTGGGTGATTAGTAAATTCATTACTTTTCAAAATAAGCAACCAAAAAACAAAAAAAAAAATCAAATCTAAGGCAAAAAGCTAGTATTTAATAATATTTGATAATATTTGCATATAAAGAACCAAAAACCTCAAATCTAAAGCAAAAATATTTTTCTTACCATTATTTGTATCATCTCTCTTATAGAAATGAAACTCATGTGCATTGACGGGCTCAATGTTTATTAGTGAGATAATACAAGTGATGATAGAATTAGATAGTAAGGATAGCACTACTTCAAAAAAAAAAAAAAAAGTAAACTTGTCATTTTGTACCTGAAAAAGAAACCCAAAACATTTGTATAGAGAGAGAGAGAGAGAGAGAGAGAGAGAGAGAGAGAGGACTCAGAAACATTCAGTGGTTATCGGCAAGGCAACTTTGCCATTACGCACGACGAGCGAACCAAATTGTTATCCTCATTGTCCTCCTCCAATAAAACCAGAAAAGAGAGAGAGAGAGAGAGAGAGAGAGAGAGAGAGAGAGAGAGAGAGAGCTGAGAGTTTGTGTTGCAGGTTGAGCAGCTGAGCTTTGGGGTTTATATATAAACATAATGTGAGTGCGTCTTATGTATATTACTTTCAACATGTTTTATTAAAAGAATTATGGAGTTTGGTGGGGGATGCCAAGTTTGATCTTTAGTTTGCCTTGGCCGCCAAGCCTTTGAATTCAAACATTTCTGAATTATTATATTACTTTTTTGTAATAATATTTGTGAATAATAATCAAATTCAACTTGCAGTCTGAGTGATAAATTATTCCACTGCATATAAGTTTGTATTCAGATGGTTTTCGTCATGCCCAAAGCCCAAAGCCCAAAGCCCAAACCAAAACAAGGGTGCACACTAGGAGGAGTTCATCGGATCAGACGTCGGACCACGTTACTGTTCGGGCCAAGACCCGCTGGGTGAGAAGAAAAAGAAGTTGGTAAAATCGAAATACAGTGTTGAGAGTGTGAATTCTCATCCAACAAAATAATGTACCTTATATATACTTATAATATCTATTATCTATTAATTTTGGAGAATTATTATTGGTACTTACAAAATTTCATTTTGCACCGCTAACAACTATATTTTTAGAGTACAAAATGAGAATTTAAAAGTGTGAATAACAATTCCCTATTTTGTTGTAAAACCTTATATATATTACATGTATGGTTGGGTTTAGGTGAGACTTGCCTACACTTGTATACGTCATTGTAATATTATTTGAACTCAGTAACATAATATCACAATGATGATGTTAGAGAGATCAGTTACTTGAATTATATTTGGTAAATCATATGACGTGATAGTTGATGTTTGAATTCCTTGTTTAAATCATTAAAGAAGGTAACCAACAATTAATCGTCATATCATTTAGTTTACAAAATATAGTCTAAAAACATAATCTTCCTTGCATTTTCCTATCCCAGTACCATTGATTTTTAATTTCAAATTATTAATTTCAGATTATCCCACCAAAATACAAATCCAGTTGAATAAAATAAAATACAAGAAATAAAGACACAAATAAATTTACGAGGTTCGGCAAAAAACCGCCTATATCCCTAGAGAGATATTGCTCTTCACTATGAGAATAACAGTACAAGTTATATATGAGTTAAATCGACATAACACAATCCCACATTCCTTGTACACCCACTCACATAATTTTTCCAAGAACCTCACTCTACCCCAAGAGTTCTTTCACCAGTGACTTTTCACTCTAGCTCTCTTGTTTTTCTCTCAACCCATGTTCAACCTTTCCCATGAGAGAGTCGAATGCTCTCCCCCTTGGATGCTTATGTGGTGCTTGCACAATTTGTAGCTCACGAATTGAGAAATTTAGATTGTTTAATTTAAAATTCGCAATCCCCATTAGCCAATTCTACTCACCCACTACGCATACAATCTCTATTTTTCAACGCCCATATCTCTCTCTTGCATGATCCGAGTTCTCGATACGTGGATTCTGAAGTGTGAGAACAAAAGAGGATCTCAATCCCTAACTGGAATGTCCTAGAAATCAATCACTATGAACAAAAGAAGTAATTAACAATACAAAAAAAAGGTGTGTTAAAAATATCAATTCCCCTTCTTTTATCAACATAAATTCAATGGGGTATTCAAAAATGAGTTCAATGGGGGTGAGAAACAATTTCTAGCCAACTAGCTATGCAGTTAATCTTCCATTTAGTTCTTAATAAAACTAAATTACCAACTTGATTTCCTTCATCACCAACTATTAGACTCTCCAACTCATGCACTCTCTTGATTAAGCTCCAACGATGTGTTTACTTATCTAGAATGGATGCAAAGAGATTGGTATCTTTTCATTCCTGGTACATCTAATGCATAAGGAATGAAAGAGTGAGTTCACTGTTGAAATTAGCTACGTCCACCCAATTTCGATCACATGTCATTTTCAGAGGGGACTCGTACCATACTTGAACAACTTGGTATCATACTCATGCCCAAATTAGGAGTATGAACCACTTCAACTTCACCAAAATTTCTCAAATTCAACTATTCTTATATCTATATGTATAAAGAGAGAAGGCAAAAAAGTGAAGCTTTTATAACACCTAAATTACCTTCTCCCATTAGCAATTTAAATAAATAAATAAAGATCCACAAAAAACCCAAGGTAATGAGACTTTGGGTGATTAGTAAATTCATTACTTTTCAAAATAAGTAAGGGAAAAAAAACATCAAATCTAAAGCAAAAAGCTAGTATTTAATAATATTTGATAATATTTGCATATAAAGAACCAAAAACTTCAAATCTAAAGTAAAAATATTTTTCTTATCATTATTTGTATCATCTCTTATAGAAATGAGACTCATGTGCATTGGCGGGCCCAATATCTATTAGTGAGATAATACAAGTGATGACAGAACTAGATAATAAAGATAGCACTACTTAAAAAAGAAAAGTAAACTCGTCATTTTGTACCTGAAAAAGAAACCCAAAACATTTGTGTAGAGAGAGAGAGAGAGAGAGAGAGAGAGAGAGAGAGAGAGGACTCAGAAACATTCAGTGCTTATCGGCAAGGCAACTTTGCCATTGCGCACGACGAACGAACCAAATTGTTATCCTCATCGTCCTCCTTCAATAAAACCGAGAGAGAGAGAGAGAGAGGGAGAATTGCTCTTTACTATAAGAATAATAATACAAGTTACATATGAGTTAAATCGACATAACCCAATCTCACATTTCTTGTTCATCCACTCACATAATTTTTTCAAGAGCCTCACTCTACCCCAAAAGTTCCTTCACCAGTGACTTTTCACTCTAGCTCTCTTGTTTTTCTCTCAACCCCTGTTCAACCCTTCCCATGAGAGAGCCGAATGCTCTCCCCCTTAGATGCTTATGTGGTGCTTGCACACTTTGTAGCTCAAGAATTGAGAAAGCGGACTGTTTAGTTTAAAATTCGCAATTCCCATTAGCCAATTCTACTCACCCACAACGCATACAATCTCTATTTTCCGACGCCTAGATCTCTCTCTTGAACAATCCGAGTTCTCGATACGTGGGATCCGAAGTGAGAGAACAGAAGAGGATCTCAATCCCTAACTGGAATGTCCTGGAAATCAATCACTATGAACAAAAGAAGTAATTGACAATAAAAAAAAAAGTAAACACGTGGATTTTTAGCAATAAAAAAAGTCTACTTTGCCAAAGGCTTATCCAATTAATGGTTTAATGATTTCCCTAATAGTATAAATTATTCCTGATGCGAATCTCCAAACCAATAGCAATCCAGATTCTGATACGCCCGATACCAAATTAAAATTCATTACTGCTGCATAAGAACAAAGTTGTACAAGATCGACGGCCAATATTTACACAAAAAAGCGAAATTACAAAGCTTGATTACCGGTTAATTACATCATTAACCTAAAACGACGGAACGATGCCGTAGCGGCACGTCCGCTCCGCTTCGATCTCCACTTCCGTGCGCTTCGCGAACCTGCCTTTGATTCGCGGGCGGGTCTCCGCGTACGCTTTTCTCGAAGCGTACCGTATCGTCTTCTCGAACTTTCGGTTCTTCCGCTTCTCTCTGTACCTCAGGACCCTCGCCTCGCGATCTGCGGACGAGAGCTGGACCGCCGGATGTGATGACTCCACGGCGGAGGTCATTGACTTGTTGTAAGGATTTGAAACGTCTGTCATCGCGTTGGCATCTGGCACGATGCTGACGTCCATCGAGGACGATGATACCTGTGGTTCAAAGCAGGGGATCAGAGACTGAATGAATGCAAAATTTTCTTCGGATCTGTCTGGTTACTGAGAAAATTGAGAGGACTTACACTCTGTCTCAGACACTGAGCGGGGTGGTAGCCGTAGACGAAGGGCTTGGAGGCGGCGGAGAAGTCGATTTCGAAGCTGTGGTCGTTGACGAGCTGAGGCTGCATGTTCTTGCTTTGCTCCGGAACGACGCCGTCCGTGACGCAGCTGTTCTGCTCCTGTGCATCTTCAAGCTTCGGATCCACATGCCCGTAGTCCAGATCCAGATACGGATCCATTTCCGGGAACAAGTACTGCCCCGAGTTCAGATCCGGATTCTCCATCGCCTTGGGATTCGGGAGCAGCCACGAGGCGGCCTCGGCCTCCTCCCTCCTCGCCTCGATCTCTCCGTCAACGTCGGAGAAGTAACGGTCGTCGAGGAAGTTGACAGCGGATTTGACAGCGGGGACGGAATCAGTGGCCGAGTTCACCGAGTCGTAGAAGGGCGTGACCGGGACTCGCTCGTGGCGTCGGCTAAGAGGGTTGGCGGAGTGGATGTCGCGGTCGCAGGTGACGCAGAGGGCCGCGTCGTCGGCCTTGCATGTGACGTGAGCTGGAGCTTGCTCACACACCTCGCAGAGCCAGACGCGGGCGTGGCGGGAGGCGAGCTTGTTGGCCGCATGGATCTTGGAATCGCAATTGACGCAGAGGAAGGCGGAGTCAGCGCGGCAGAACAGAGTCCCTGTCGCCGATTTGCACGAGTCGCAGAGTTTCAACGCCATAACCGAAATCTGCTGCAGTGTAATAATTTTCGTAAATATTGAAAACCTCTCGCTCGCTCGCTCACGCACGAATACTCTCTCTCTCTCTTCGCTTTTCTCTCTCTCCCCTTTTTGCGTTTTGATCCAGTGTGTGGTGTCTATCCGGTGGGCCAGGGATATCTAGGCAAAGACCAATGAGGATGCGATACGTTGACAAACCTTAGCCAAAAGGTGGGGCTGTCAAGTATCAATGTTAGGTAGGGCCCATGGGAGATGGTCCTCGTTTGCCTATGAAATTTCATTTGTTTCAGCTATTTCCGCAGTGGCGTGATCAGAATGAGAATGGGTAGGCGGGGGCCCACAATTATTGGGGGGTGGGGGTTGGGTGGGGGAAATTTTTTAGATTGACCGTGACACGAGATGGTACATCTTGTGTCATTATATAAATGATGTGATATGTGTATTAAAAGGTTAATAACTTAAAGAATAAAATTTCCCACCACTTACATAAAAACATGTGGTGTACCACTCGTGTTCCTGTCACAACTAAAAATTTCTCGTTGGGTGGGGGTGAGGGGATTCTCTCTTCTCTTAGTCTTATTCTCCTCCTATTTGAATGATTACAATTAAGGGCACGTTAAGTTTTAATGTTAACTTTTTAATAGCTAGAAAAATACAAAAAGGCATTTGTGAGAGTACGGATGGGAAGAAAATTGAAATTAGAGAGAAGATAATCCTACTCAGCTGGAAGATTCACGCAGTGCTCTGAGTTGGGACAACTTTTCTCTCTCCTCTCTTATTTTCTCACCTCCTGTTTGAATGCTACAAAAAAAATTATCATTGTACAGAGAGAAGAAAAAAGGAGAGAGAGGAAGAAGAAAAATAATTATGAGAGGACGACAGCGAGGGTAGATAAAAATGAAGGGAAGAGAATCCACATCCCTTGAGTTTAGCTCAAAAGTTGTTGTAGTAGCTATTCGCTGTGTATTAGTTAAAAGAAGCTTGTGTGTCTTCCATGTTAGAAAATGCTAGGGCTAGTTGTCGAGAGTAATTATTTATCGTTAATGCATATGAAATTATCTGTATTAGCGCTTCAAATGAATGATACACCAAATTGCGCATGAATAGTTGACCATGTTTGGTGAACTAATTAGGATATGTTGTGATCAATTAAATGAAATTGAGTCAAATTCATTGTTTGTTGTGTTAAATTGTGAGATTATACAATCTCTTATTGTATATAGATTACAAGTCTTATCTTATAAAACCTAATCAATTTCTGCCTATACAATCATATCCTTAAAGTCAAATATCATCCAACCACCAAATGGGCCTTAAGAGTTATTTCGACTGATTGAGGGGGAAGAGGTGTATTATTCATAGTGACAAAGAGGCCCACTATTACTACTAAGCAATCACAATAACTTATTTTTTTATTTTTTTAACAAAAAATAAATAAAACTTATTGTGTAACTATGTTACATCTTTAGGGTATTTTTTCAAGTTAATAAATGTTACAATATTCGCAATATGCCAATGAGATTTATGCTAATTATAAACAAGTTAATTGAATTTTATTGTAAACTAATGCACTTTAAACAAACAAAAGTTACAGCTGAGCTGATGCCACTACATAATAGTTGCAGCCCTACTAATATTATTGATGTCAAATAATTCGTTTGGAAGTGTTTTTAAAATGACTGAAAGTGCTTTTAGAGATTATTTTTGAGTTCTAAAAGCAATTGAATTGCAGGAAGCATTAGTTATGTTCTTCTTGTAAAGTGTTTTTTTATTATTTACTTACATTTTTACTAAAAACGTTTTCAACCATTTTAAAAACATTTATGAATAAGTCTAAAGATTTGAAACTCATTATTTTTAATAAATAAATTTACATGTTATACAAATTAATTAATAATACCGCGTGACAATGTAGCAGCCGAACTAAAAAACACATCCCTCTCAAACATTGTGCATATTCAATTCCTACTGGTTGAAGTTCAAACTCCAGACGGCAAATGGAGATGCAGATGAAGCGGATAGACGATGCGAGGCGCGAGAAGCAGCAGGAAATCTGTGGAAGCGTATGTTTTAGCTGACGTGGTTTTTGAAAGTACCGTCGGATTGTACCTAAAGAAAATTAAACACCTCGGATCAAGTACTAGTAATATTCCATTATTCTGTTTCATATTTACACAATTACCCCTGGAAAACCCTAACGTACCGATTTCCCCTCTTTCGTTCCTCTCGTTTGCTCAGCCGCTCTCTCGCATCGCAGCACATACAAACCGCGAGGTAAGTACGCTTCCTCTTCCCTTCTTCCTATTTTTTCATCATTTTCCCCATAATTTATGAATATATAGGCTGCTATACTTCTGTTTTTACTGTTTTACGGCTTCTATAGTGGATTGCTTTTGATGGGTTAGTGAAGATTTAATTAAATATAGTAATTAGGGGGGTAATCACTGGATTTGATAGTGTGGGTTTTGAAGATTAATGTGAATTTAGTTGAAGGATTCTGCAACGATGGGAAATGATTATTTCATTTGGTACAGCTAGTGATAAAATTTGGACCCTTTAGTTTAAGGCCAGTTTGGAAATGCTTCTCATGAAAGCACTTCTGCCAAATGTTACTAGAAGCGCCTTTAGTTGGTTATCTAAACGCAGTTCCAAACAGATTCTTAGGCGCTTGTTTGGGAATGCTTCTGTAGGAAGCCTGCTCATAAGCGCTTATGCTAGAAGACCTTGTATTATAAATATGTTGAGTTTCTTCAAAAAGAGATTATGGGTAAAAGTGCTTTTATGTTTTTCAGCCAAACGCAGTTAGAAGCGCTTTCAGAAGCAGTCCCAATATGGCCTAATATTGACTGTTATTCGAACTTGCAGGGGGTAATGTTAAAATGAAACTGGGTTAGCAAAACTTGATGTTTGCTGTATCATTTATTCTTTCCAATTTTAATTCGTACCATCATATTCGTGCAGGTGCTCAATTCTTGCATTAGAGTGCAACCTTACGTAGCTTAGAGTTATTAGAGTTTCAAGTAGAGGTGTAGACAGGGAAGAATGGCGGCCAAGTCAATCATGGTGCGTCCATACGTGTTATCAGCCTCCTGCACCCTTACACGAGCTCTGCCATCCTTATTTTCTCAACCAAGGAAAGCACTGTTGGTACTTAAGAGCCAGAGCATCAGATTGTTGCACCATAGAGCAATTGGCAGTGAAAACAGGAGCAATATGAGATTGGAATACGGTGGTGTGAGAAGATTCAGTCCTCGAGCTTCAAGTGTCGGAAATGCTGGATCCATTGACTCCCCACTAATAGAATCCATGAAGAAAAAGATCAAGGAGGAGCTAAATGCGGAATCCGTTAGTGTAGAAGATATGAACGGGGATGGCCGGCATGTGGTCATTGATGTCGTCTCCTCATCATTTGAGGGACAGTCGGCTGTCAATAGGCAGAGGATGGTGTACAAAGCCATATGGGAGGAGCTTCAGAACACAGTTCATGCAGTTGATCAGATGACTACCAAAACCCCGGATGAAGTTTCTGGTAAGAAGTGATGATAGCGTTTATTGGCGGAATTTAATTGTTGCATTTGTTAGCAAGTGGTGGATTGCCTTTGTGGATAAGGCTTTTATCTTAAATCAACTGCGTCCCGAGTTCAAATCATTTCCTCCCCTTAGTCTATTGCAAAACAATTGTTGGATTTGTTACAACAATTAAATTAGGCGACAAAGCCAAATATTATTGTCAACTGTTGTTATTATTCTTAGGACATAAGCGATACTAGAAGAGGGAGAATCGGCCACAGGAGCTCGAGTACCCTATTCTAAATCTTTGCAGCAACATGTATGGTAATCCATGCAATCACCATGGATGAAGCTTTGATTATAGTCGTCGATGCAGGCTATGACACATTTATATTTCGAGCATTTTTTATCGGGGATCGGAGCATTCGAGCAGTTTCGTTCCTCTCCTTGAAGTGCACCTGATGACGAAACAATTTAGGAAATGCAAAAAGTAGGGAAAGAAACTGATGTTAAGAAGAGATTAGATGTTAATATACCATTAGAGGAGCAAGATGAGCAATATCAGCAGAGGGAAGAAACACCGGCGCTTCATCTGTCTTTGAGAGCAAATGCTATATTAAGCTCTCTTTCCCTTGTGGTAACACAAATTTGTGTGATTGGGCTAATTTATATACAGTGAAGTGAACGATTAGAACAAAATATGGCTTATTTGGAGGTGTTTATAAAATAACTGTAATGCTTTTAAAGAATTTTTTTTTTTTGTTCTAAAAGTACTTAACGTGCTCCAGTGCTTATTGTAGGATTCATTTGCATTTTTATTAAGGATTGGTTTAAAAAATGTTTCACTAGAAGCATTTTCAGTTATTTTAAAAACACTTTCAAACGAAATTAATGTACATGATCTGATCATACTTGTATGGTCAGATGGAACGCTTTTTTTTCCTTTCCATGGACGTTTATCCATGTGATTTTTCCTGGAAAAGGCTTTTTCTATGCCCCTCTTCAACGTGCCCCGGATTTGTATGTTTTAATTTTTTCGTTAATGAAGTGCGATTCCTCTCAGAAAAGAAATAACAAAAATAACAAAATTTTTGAAATTTAGTTTAATATCGCGTGGAGCAATTATACATTAGGATAATATTACGGATTAAGCAACTCTTAATTGGAAAATTTGAAACGAGAATCCATTAGTTTAATATGCGTCATGTTGCGGCAAAGTCTAAAAAGGGTTTTCTATTTATTTACGCATCCTTTCAATATCACCACTTTTTCTTTTGTAGTAGGTACCAATGAATGGTCCGAAAGATTAACAGTTAGATTTTGCATCTACGGATCTAATGAATTTTTCTTACGATGAAATCTTGCATAAAATGCTTACCAGTGAGTAGTATGTATCATTGTAGCCGAACCCCAATATCACACAAGTAAGCTTTTGAATTGAGCTTTATTCATTGATAATAATTAGGGGTGGAGCCACCAAGGGACTAGGGTAGTCCCAGGTCCGTCCTGACTTGTAAAAGGTGTATGAAATCAACCAACGGCCCCAAACTTTTATTTGCAAAGGTGTGAACCTCAAGGAAGAAGATGAGATAGACAACGTTGTTAGCTTGTTTTGATCTTGTTTGACTGTTTAATAAAACAGTGTGTTTGGTCGGGGAGGTTTTAAAAGAGACGTGCAATTTTGAGAAGAAAAAGCAACCCACTACTAGTGCCATTTTCTCAACTACCAATAGTACACACCTTGTAATTTTCTAAAGCAACACACCTTTATTTGCAGACCTCTTCCGTTATCCTTCTTTTTCTACTTCTTCCACAGCCTACCTCTTACTTGGTTGTCCCGGTTTGTACATTTTTATTCTTCTCGCTGTTAAATTTAGGGTAATGCTAGAGAGATAGATTTTTTTTTTTTACATTATGATGTGATTAAGTGTCGATTAACGTGCTTATTTTTTATCGGTGACACATCATTTGATTTACAAACTTGGTTTAAAAATTTGTTCTCCTTAACATTACCCTCAAATTTAAGAGAGGTCTTTCAATTTTGTGAAGATTACTCAAATTGCATATGTTAACATGTTATGAGCTCAATTTTACACACATATAGTGAAAGACTATTTCTCACTCAAAATCCTAACTCCACCACTGATAATAATCAGTTGGTCTATCAGCATTTGGTTTCAACTTTACAGGATTTCAGGATATTATAGGAAAATATGTAGAGGATATTAAAATAAATTTTAATTAGAAAAGCAAATACGAGGTACAGGAAGTATATACAGAACATTCAACAGTTGTGAATAAAACAACAAAAAAATCCAAGTCGGACGAATTATGTATTCGGGTCGGGCCTAATGCGGTTTCCAACAGCTAATCGGTCCGGCTCCATAACTTCTTTATGGACCGCATTCCCATTATTATCGTACCTGCACGCCTACAGTTACAAATATATACCTGGCTTCTGTGCACTGTAGAGTGTAGACTGTAATCACGATATCATGCTAATACCTTAGCGCATTTAATGCAGAAGTAGAATTCTTTCACTTTCTAATTTCTTTCTTCTTTTATTCTTTCCCATTTAAACGGTTGTGATTATATTACGTCTAAATCCTGTTTTGAATTTTTTATATAGAGAATAAAACAAAAAGAAAAGTGCGAGAGAAGATGATGGAAATGGATGGTAAAAAAGATGTCAAATTTTAAACATAAAATTTGAATTTGACAACCATGTGGCATTTTGACATCTTTCAAAATTTTGCTCTCTCAAATTAAATATTATTTTATTATACTATTTTCTTTTCTTTTTATTTTATTAAACTATTATTTTATCCCCCCTTCTTTCCAGTCCAAGCAGCTCTTCCACCAAAACACCTGCGAAACCTTTCTCTGCCGAACTCTTAGGGCTGCGACCAAATCTCAAATCAAAAATCCCAAATTCCGCCCTAAGATCCGAAATGGATTCAATTATCGAACACCCAATGGCCTAAAACCCAAGACCCACAACGATTCTCAAATCCCTGGGCGAAGAACTAATTAGAATCATCACTCCGGTCTCCGTCTGTATGCTGCTGGTGGTCCTTCTGGTCACAGTCCTAAACGACGACGCTTCATCCTCGTAGGAGACGGTGAACTTAATCGCCACCATTGCCTAAGACGAGACCTCCTCGAACTCCTCATGGGACAATTCGTGGGTGCCCTCTTAAACGCCCTTGTTTTTGTCGCCGTCGTCACGTTCGTTTTGGTGCTCCTTTTTTACCTCAGATGCACCAAGTTCCTCAAAATCTACATGGGTTTTTCGTCTTTTGATGTTCTGGGGTTCATGGGCGGAGAAATTGCCCTGTTTTTTATTGAGGACTTTAATGTTTCGGTCGATTCGATTACTTTTGTTTTGGTGTTGATCAATTTTTCTGTTGTTGGGGTTTTGGCGGCGTTCATGTCGAAAATGGCAATTTTCGTGACGAATGGCTATTTGGTTGTGATTGGAATGCTGGTTGCTTATTGGTTTACATTGTTGCCCGAGTGGACAACTCGCCGACTTCCTCAAATCGTAGCGAGGATTCGAGTGGTTAGTTTCTGGGTTTGATTAAAAAAAATTAATAAAATAACATTTATAAATTAATTAAAAAATATTTGAAGCTACTGTCGCTACTGTCAAATTTGACAGTAAATTTTAGTTGCCATTTCATGTCATGCCACATTAAATTTGGCTTCTCTGTTGAAAAACATTACAGCTGTCCTTTTTTACTGCTATTATTGATATGAACATTTTAACATTTTTTTTGAAGATGCTCTAGTAGGAAGGAAGAAAATCATACTTCTTCGTTTAATGCAGGGACGCGGCTTCGCGTGGCGTTGCGCAGCGGACAACTCAAAGATTCGTGCCTACACGTTACTTTCCAGTGGACCAAGGGCTGGTTTGGTATTGCTGTGCTTTGAAAAAAAACTGCTTTTGCTGTGCTGTGAGAATAAGCAGCTGTGAAATAAATAAAGCAGCAGAGTGTTTGGTAAACTTTTTTGTAAAAGTGCTTTTGAAAAAAAAAAAAACAGTATTAGAGTGTTTGGTAAACTTTTATGTAAAACAGATGTGAAAAAAAGCCGGTTTTTCAAAGCTGGGTTTTGCAGCTTCTTGTTTTTGGCTTTTTTTCATCCAAAATTGTGAAAAAAAGCTGAAGCTGAGTGTTTACCAAACATAAAAATAGCTCCCAACTTTTTTTGATAGCAGCTTTTTTCAGAATCTCAGTACGTCCAAACCCAATCAAAATCATACACGTGTATGTCTCTCATGCATCCCAAGAAAATGGCCATGTCTGACCTCAGCTTTCTCGTGCCCCAATCTGAAATTTCCGGGCATTGAGTTGGGAGTTGGGGATTGTCCCAAATTTCTAAAAATAATGTTACATGTAACTGGAACGTTAATCTCGTACTTTTAATTATTTATAAAATGTTATGTATATATATATTTATCTTGAATACACTGTCTCCAATTAAAAAATTATTCCGTGACACCACAACATCGTATGCCAATTTCATTCCCATAATGTTTGAGTTAGTGGTATTCAAAGAGAAGATTTATATAATAATACGATTCTAATTGGTAGCTAGTTTTGTTTTTTGTTCCTAATTTTGCGTTATTGTTGTTTATGATATTTAGGGGGAAGGCGTCAGGTAGTCTTGTTTTTTGTTCCTAATTCTGCTTGTATAAGTTTATCTTACATTGCCAATCTCAAGTTCGAATAAAAGAGCAGGGAGAGGGTGTCAGGTAGTCAACATCCGGCACTCCTATCTTATGTCGAATCTTTGGGATGCGATCATACCAACTCATATGTACCAGATCCCATCAGAACTTCAAAGCTAAGCGAGTTTGGAGAAGAGTAATACTAGAATGGATGATCTCCTATGAAGCCTTCGTGTTGCATCCTCACAACTGACCCCACACAATGGGAAAAAACTTTATTGTGTTTTGTCGTTTATGATATTTGACCGCGAGACCTCCTTCAAGATGGAACTCAACATCGTTAGAATTTCCTGTGCTCCAAACCCATGCTTTTCCTATGTTTGTAAAAATGCGTGGGGAGGAAGGCAAAGAAAGATAAATTATCCTTCTTAATTAGTGCAATACGGCTCTAATTAACAATTAAGCTGGAAAGATAAAAACAAAAATCTCTAACATCAACTGCAACTAATTAATTCTGCTTTAATGTCAAATCTCATCAAAAGTAATAAATCTCATACAAAATTTGCATTTTCCGGATCAAAACATAGAAATTCCCCAAACCCCACCAGAAAAATAACAGAGCACTGTTTTTTTTTCCTCTCTCAAGAAATACATGCCAAAACTGAAAAAGAGCAAAATGAGTTAAGCTTAGAGCCGGCCCTAAGGGTAGCCAGAGTAGGCGTCCTCCTAGGGCCCCCAATTTTAGGCGGAGTTAGGCAGGTCTAGACGAGGATGGGCGGGAGCTATGTGGGCTTATATGTAAAAGTTGAAATTTAGAAATCTTTTGTTGCCTGGTCAGCCTTGCATGAGGAAGAAGACAACCATATTCCCAACATCATTTTAATTGCACAATTTTACTTAAGATGGTCCCACCATCTTTTTTTTATATATGCACGTCTTCTCCCCTTTAAATAGTTCCCACCATCTTATTTTTACTTTTTTGCTTCTCTCTTAAGTATCATCTTTATGTTTATTTTTATGAGGTTTTATTACCCTATTTTAAGATCGCACCACATATATCATTATTATGTACGTAAAGGGCCAAAACTCTCACCCTTTTGAAAAATGACATTATTAAATGTTCAAATTAATTAGTTTATATAATATATAATAAATTATTCAAATTCTACGCATGTATACAAAAATTACTATCCTCTTCACTCTAGTATTTTTCCTAATTGTAAGATGTCGTCTATGTAATCCAATCATTCATCATTTATTGAATGTAATAAGTAACATTGTAACAATAGAATCATTGGAATTTGGCGTACTGGGTAGGGACTTATCTTTCGGTTTCAATTGGTTGAAAAATTAGATTATGTAAACTTAATAAGTGCATTTGCATCTAAAAATGCGAGACGGGTAATATACTAATATTTGAGTAATGTTTGTATATCTTTTTTCTTTTGATATTAATTTTTATGATATTTAATGTAGAAATATATTTTTCATGTATTTAATAAATTTTTTTTACACATGTCAATATACAAAGGGTCAGGAGTCAGAGAACTTTAGCTTCCCATTTCGAAGGTTTCCTAGGGCCCAAACTCTCAGGGCCGGCCCTGGTTAAGCTCGCTGGTTTTCATGTTGTACTTGTTCTTCTTGTAATCGCCTCGGCTGAGTCTCCGATTCATCGTCTTGGTTTCGAATATTTTCGGGTTCTTCGGGATCATGGGACCCCATTTCTTCTTTCATTTTCTCGGAGCTCTCCTACTTATTTACTTCTTTGCTCATCCCCTGTTCGTCGGCACGATCGTCCGCGCCGCCGAAAGAAGCAGCTTTCGAGCACACAGAAACCGGCGTGGCCAAGAAAGTTGGGTTCTCATTCCCTGCCATAATAACCAAAATCTTCTCCTCGAACACCTTCACTGATTTATTCGACCCGTCGCCTTTCTCGTCGCCGCCGCCGCCGCTCTCTAAGTCTCCCTCGCCTCCCTCTCTATCCTCCAACCGGCTCGGAAGCTTCCTGTAAGAGCAGGCAAGGATCAACAGAGCAAAAGCAATCAGACCCAACATCCCCGCCAGGCCACCGAATAGATAGGGCACCGGAGAGTGCCACGGTGAGCGCGGCTGCTGCTGCTGCCCCATGGCTGTTGGTGTTGGAGTTGGCGGCAGCGATGATTCCAGTGGAGATTTTGTTGCCGGAATTGCAGTAGAGAAGGCAATTACGGTTCTCATATTTATTTTTAAATTGGAATATATATTTTTTTAATTGGTGTTTTGGAAATTAGGAAGGTATTTGAGTTGTGAAAAGAAGGTGAAGAAATTTGAGCTGATGAAAATGGAGGTGGTAGGTTATGGTATTTATAGCAGGGGAAAAGTGTTTTGTCTCTCTGTTTTGTTTTCTTTTTCTTTCTTAATGGTGTCACGGATTTGGGGATTTGGCCCCGTTTTTTGGTTGTGTGCACTTCAAGGTTGGATCATGCTGATGGAGAACGTTAAGACTTAAGGGTTTATGGGGCTATAAAATACATCAACCAATGATTCTTGGAGCCCAAGTCATGAACATATATTATGATGATTTTTTAGTCATATTTTTTAGTAAAATATTTAAATTTGGTAGATTGCGAGTCTAAAGACTAAACTATTGATCAAGACAAAACCTGTCTGAAGTAATCAACTTCCCTTGGCCAATCTGCTTGTTTCATTTTTTTTTTTTTTTTTTTTTTTTTACAATGTCAGGCCAATAAGCTTGTTGGGCAATCATTAAAGTTTGGGTGCATTTTTGGTTCACGATTACTAAGTGATGGTAATGTTCATCACTCTATTTATCACCGTTTGAGAAGTTTAAATTTTGAAATATAATTGTGTCTATCTACTGCATAAATCATAAAATTTAAGCTCACCTAACAGTGAAAAAAAAAATATAATGAACAAAACCACAACTTGAGGATGGTGAGAAAAAATATTTCTTTAAAATTTTCAATAGTGCACTGACATGGATTAGAATATCTTAATCTGAAGAGATGATACGATTTGTTACCTTCATAAGGGAGTGGTAGTTGAAGAACATGATTAACAACAGTAATTTGTACTCTCATTACTTTTTGAGACGTGGGATGAGGAATGTAAATTATTATTCTAGCCCCCCAACTAATAATGCTTCTAGAACGGAAATTTCTTTTTTTGTTTTTTTTTTTGCGGGGTGGGGGGGGGGGGATGATGTAACTAAACATCTTTTACTATTTCACATTAAATTTAATACAAAAGCAAAGTATAACAAATACGTTGTTTTAGTAGAACAACTTACATGAAACAGATATATTGTTATTTGTCATTTTATATCAATGCTATAACATCAAATAGAAATTTATTTTACACACATGTTTATAATTTATACTGTTGACCTAAGATGTCTTGATAACAGTATATCTGTACATTGTTCTCCTGCTCTAGGGTTTTATTTCATGCTTGGGTCCATATCTGAAGCCCAGAGTTAAAACCCACCAAGTGTTAATTAGTCTGAAAGGGAGATTATGTGTATCCAATGAAATTGACATGAAAACAGTCATTGGATTAGTGGTAAAATTTGGACCCTTTAGTATAAGGCCAGTTTGGAAATGCTTCTCATGAAAGCACTTCTGCCAAATGTTACTAGAAGCGCCTTTAGTTGGTTATCTAAACACAGCTCCAAACAAATTCTTAGGCGCTTGTTTGGGAATGCTTATGTAGGAAGCTTGCTCATAAGCGCTTATGCTGGAAGACCTTGCATTATAAATATGTCTAGTTTCTTCAAAAAGAGATTATGGGTAAAAGCGCTTTTATATTTTTCTGCCAAACGCAGTTTGCAGCGCTTTCAGAAGCAGTCCCAATATGGCCTAATATTGACTGTTATTCGAACTTGCAGGGGGTAATGTTCAAATGAAACTGGGTTAGGAAAACTTGATGTTTGCTGTATCATTTATTCTTTCCAATTTTAATTCGTACCATCATATTCGTGCAGGTGCTCAATTCTTGCATTAGAGTGCGACCTTCCGTAGCTTAGAGTTATTAGGGTTTCAAGTAGAGGTGTAGACAGGGAAGAATGGCGGCCAAGTCAATCATGGTGCGTCCATACGTGTTATCAGCCTCCTGCGCCCTTAATCGAGCTCTGCCATCCTTATTTTCTCAACCAAGGAAAACTCTGTTGGTATTTAAGAGCCAGAGCATCAGATTGTTGCACCATAAAGCAATTGGCAATGAAAACAGGAGCAATATGAGATTGGAATACGGTGGTGTGAGAAGATTCAGTCCTCGAGCTTCAAGCGTCGGAAATGCTGGATCCATTGACTCCCCACTAATAGAATCCATGAAGAAAGAGATAAAGGAGTAGCTAAATGCGGAATCCGTTAGTGTAGAAGATATGAACGGGGATGGCCGGCATGTGGTCATTGATGTCGTCTCCTCGTCATATGAGGGACAGTCGGCTGTAAATAGGCAGAGGATGGTATACAAAGCCATATGGGAGGAGCTTCAGAACATAGTTCATGCAGTTGATCAGATGACTACCAAAACCCCGGATGAAGTTTCTGGTAAGAAGTGATGATAGCATTTATGGGTGGATTTTAATTGTTGCGTTTGATAGCAAGTGGTGAATTGCCTTGGTGGATAAGGTTTTTATCTTAAATCAAATGCGTCCCGAGTTCAAATCATCCCCTTCCTTTAGTCTATTGTAAAACAATTGTTGGATTTTTTACAACAATTAAATTAGGCTACAAAGCCAATTATTATTGTCAACAGTTGTTCGATACTAGAAGAGGGAGAATCGGCCACAGGAGCTCGAGTACCCTATTCTAAACCTTTGCAGCAACATGTATGGTAATCCATGCAATCACCATTGATGAAGCTTTGATTATAGTCGTCGATGCAGGCTATGACACATTTATATTTCGAGCATTTTTTAACGGGTCGGAGCATTTGAGCATTTTCGTTCGTCTCCTTGAAGTGCACCTGATGACGAAACAATTTAGGAAATGCAAAAATGTAGAGAAAGAAACCGATATTAAGAAGAGATTAGATGTTAATATACCATTAGAGAAGAGCAAGATGAGCAATATCAGCAGAGGGAAGAAACACCGGCGCTTCATCTGTCTTCGAGAGCAAATGCTATATTAAGCTCTCTTTTCTTTGTGGTAACGCAAATTTGTGTGATTGGGCATTATATGCAGTGAAGTGAACGATTAGAACAAAATATAGCTCATTTGAAAATGTGTATAAAATAATTGTAATGCTTTTAAATATATATATATATATATTTTTTTTTTTTTCGTTCTAGAAGTACTTGATGTACTTCAGTGTTTATTGCAGGATTTATTTGCATTTTTAATAAGGATTGATTTCAAAAACATTTCATCATAAACACCTTTAGTCATTTTAAAAACACTTTCAAACGAAATTAATGTACATAATCTGATCATACTTGTACGTTAATATGGAACGCGTTTTTTTCCTTTCCAAGGACCTTTTTTCATGTGATTTTTCCTGGAAAAGGCTTTTTCTGTGCCCCTCTTCAATGTGGCCCGGATTTGTATGTTTTAATCTTTTCATCAATGAAGTGCGATTCCTCTCAAAAAACAAAATTTTGAAATTTAGTTTAATATCGCGTGCAACAATTATACATTAAGATAATATTACGGATTAAGCAATTTTTAATTGGAAAATTTGGAACGATAATCCATTAGTTTAATATGCGTTATGTTGCGGCAAAGCCTAAAAAGGTTTTCTATTTATTTACGCATCCTCTCGATATCACCACTTTTTCTTTTGTAGTAGGTACCACTGAATGATCCGGAAGATTAACAGTTAGATTTTGCATCTAAAGATCCAATGAATTTTTCCTACGACTAAATCTTGCATAAAACGCTTATCAGTGAGTAGTACGTATCACTGTAGCCGAACCCAAATATCACACGAGTAAGCTTTTGAATTGAGCTTTATTCATTGATAAAAATCAGGGGTGAAGCCACCAAGGGACCAGGGTAATTCCAAGCCCGTCCTGACTTCTAAAAGGCGTATGAAATCAACCAGCGGCCCCAAACTTTTATTTGCAAAGGTGTGAACCTCATGGAAGAAGATGAGGTAGAGGTCGTCGTTAACTAGTTTTGATTGAAAATCTGTTTGACTGTTTAATGAAACGGTGTGTTTGGTCGGGGAGTTTTTAAAAGAGACGTGCAACTTTGAGTAGAAAAAGCAACCCACAACTGATTCCATCCTATCAACTAACAATAATACACAACCTGTAATTTTCCAAAGCAACAGACCATCTTTATTTGCAGACCTCTTCCTTTATCCTTCCTTTTCTACTTCTTCTTCCATAGCCTACCTCTTACTTGGTTGTTTGGGTTTGTACATTTTTTTTTCTTCTCACTATTAAATTTAGGGTAATGCTAGGGAGATCTTTTTTTTTTTACATCATGACGTGGTTAAGTGTGGATTAACGTGCTTATTTTTTATCGGTGACACATCATTTGGTTTACAAACTTGGTTTAAAAATTTGTTCTCTTCAACATTACCCTTAAATTTAGGAAAGGTCTTTCACTTTTGTGAAGATTAATCAGATTGCATAAGTTAACATGTTACGAGCTCAATTTTTTTTACACACATATAGTGATAGGCCCCCTCTCACTCAAAATCCTAACTCCATCACTGATAATAATCAATTGGTCTACCAACATTTGGTTTCAACTTTACAGGGTTTCAAGATATTATGGGAAAATACGTAAGGTATATTAAAATAAATTTTAATAGAAAAGCTAATATGAGGTACATTAATTATTGACACACCCCGACCCAGAAAGTCCACTTGGACCCTGAATCGAGCTGTGCTGGCCGACACCTGGAAGGTGACGAAGCCATAAAATGTGATAATGTATAAAAAGTGAATAAATTTGAATCTAAAAGTGTCTAAGTACCAGAGTGCGCTATGAGTGGGAGTGAACCCATTTCACACGCGATGTCAGAGCATAAGTAAGGTACAGTAGTGTGGGTAAGAATCATACCCTCAGAAATATCCATTAATACTAAGATTCACCACAGATTCTTGTCGATACAAACTCAGCAGCTAAAACCTGGAGGGCACCAAACAGAAGGTGTGAGTAAGCAATAAAACCAAGCTTCCCAAAGTTATTACCTCTCTAAAAGTAATGCCCTAAATGTAAAACCCGTATCGTTTTCCATAAGACAGTACAACATATATACATATATCCAAACCATACTCAGAAATGACCAAAACCACGGTTTGCCATCAAATCCACCATACATTAATAAGTAGGCCAAATGAACTAAATCAATACAAAGTGATATATCAGTCAGAATCATCTAAAATGACATGTACAACTTATCCGTATCTCATCAATCATGGCTAGCATATAAGTCGGAGTCACCTCTAGTGACCTGTACGACTTATCCATATCTCATCAATCCTGGCTAGCATATAAGTCGGAGTCACCTATAGGGACCTGTACGACTTATCCATATCTCGTCAATCCTGGCTAGCATATAAGTCGGAGTCACCTATAGTGACCTGTACGACTTATCCATATCTCGCCAATCCTGGCTAGCATATAAGTCGGAGTCACCTATAGGGACCTGTACGACTTATCCATATCTCATCAATCCTGGCTAGCATATAAGTCGGAGTCACCTATAGTGACCTGTACGACTTATCCATATCTCATCAATCCTGGCTAGCATATAAGTCGGAGTCACCTATAGTGACCTGTACGACTTATCCATATCTCATCAATCCTGTCAATCCTGGCTAGCATATAAGTCGGAGTCACCTATAGTGACCTGTACGACTTATCCATATCTCATCAATCCTGGCTAGCCAATAGCTCAATAAGTATACCTGCACACGAGTCGGAACCACCTAAAGTGGTCTGTACGACAGGACTGAGTGTAAATAAATAAGCTCAAGTGCTACGATCACGTGAAGACTGGACGAATAATCGCGGGTCACCTACGAGTCGGAACCACCTAAAGTGGTGTGTACGACAGGACTGTGCACCTACCTTGAATCCAAGGTGAGCATAAGGTGCGGGAGGTGAACATCACGTGAAGGACTGTGCCCTGGCCACGGGCGGGAGCACTAACACCGGGGTGCAGGTTTATGAGCTCTCAATGCATCTCAATATAACATGTGCAACTCATGGCAACCAGTACAATAGTATCGAAGTTGCCTAACACATAACTGTAGTCATGCTATAACGCAATCGATTCAACTAGTACCATAAACTCACCTGAACTTACCTGGGTGTCCTGAGTTCACCTTTGCACTTGAAAGCATTCCCAATAATTATATGCAAGTAATATACATATTGATATACTATGATGCAATCTAATACTCAACCATGTCGTAGCGTGTTCAATTATAAACAATACAGTGAGAAGTGTACAATCAATAACGCATTACTCCCAAACTACTTATTTTCAGGGATAATTACCCATGACAACCCAATTAACTCTAATTTAACTAACTAATTCACAAAACTAAAACTTGTCTTTACCAATTTCCTTCGCATTACTCAATTTCCCAAGCAAGGCTTTTGTCTCAAATATTTTATGGCTGCATCTAACGTCTCGTTAGACTGCCTACGTACCCTAAACAGGGATCAAGCCATTCGTAGTTCACATAGTACTTCAAGCATTCACAATAATTATATATGAAAGTAATATGACTAATCAATTTAAAGGTGTCGATAGAACTCTCAATAATATGTACGATAAAAAGGAAAGGATGCACTCACCTGGAGTCCACGCTATGATTCTCTAGCGCACGCATCGAGGCGTCCTGAATGATTGGTCCCTGTGACCAATTATCAAATCACATCTCAGAACTCTTATCCGTAGAATATGTAATTCACATAAAACACAACCTCAACGACATTCTAAAATATTTTGAGACCCATTGACCACAAGTCAACCGTCGATCAAAGATCGACGGTAGGGTTTAAAACCCTGTATAACTTGACCCGGAAGATCCGCATATCAGATTTCCAATCCGCAACTCCCAACGATCCACAATATGTTTCTAGAATAACATATTAAAGTTTCATTACGATCCAACGGTCAGATCTCCGCCAATTGCCTAAAACAAGTGGCCGTGAACATTTATTTTACTAACTTACAAATCCAATTCAGGAAGATCCGTAAGTCGGATTCCCGATCCGTAAATTCCTATGATCTTTAAATATTATGTATTATAATGTACCCAAGTTTGGTGACGATCCAACGGTCGGATCGTCGATTCACATTTTCATCAAGCAATGTATCGTAACGAATTTAAGTTCCAACGATCAACCTATGTCATTCAAATAACAAAACTGAATTCAAGACATTCGACATAGCCTAAAAATAGCATTGGCGGCCCACTGGCCACGTGCCGCCGCACGCGCCGCCGCGGGTGGCGGTCGGCCGCCCCGACTCGCCGGAAAATCCAACTATTTCCAAAAATTCTCAAACTTCACAGAAATGAAGATCTCAGTGAGTGGAGCAACTTTCATACCTTCCACGAAGTCCAAAAGTGGACGGAAGATGGTCAATTTTGCCCACGAAGCCGGCGGGTGCATAAAACTTCCCGACGTCGATTCGTCGTCTACGGTGGTCCAACGGGGTCAAGGTTGGTTGGGTTTTGCTCCTGGGATGATGGGCTACAAAGCCCAAGTGGTGGCATCGGCCATTGCTTTGCCGATTTGCCGGAAAATCGAAAAGGGTGGCCGGAGCACTATTGATTTTCGTCAACTTTCGTGGCCTCAAACCTCCACATCCCATGATTAATCAAGGTGGTTCTTGGGTGGGTTTTGTAGAGGGGAATGAGAGCTTCAAGATGGTGGTGGTGGCATCGAAAAAATCCACCGGAGTTGGCCGGAATCGGCCTTGGAAAATGGGTGGTCGCGAGTGGGAAAACCCACGGGAAAAGCTGGGATTTTTTTTTTTTTTTTTTTTTCTTTCTTTCTTTCTTTCCTTTTTCTGATTGGGCTTCACCTTAAATAACCAATTTCTGATTGGGGATTTAATTTAATTAACACTACACCTTGAATAACCAATTTCGAACGTCCGTAACTATACCGTTATAATCCGGACTCGCAAACGGCTTTCGCTTATGCGTTCACATCCACGAGTATTACGAGAATATGTTAAAAGAATAAGTCATACGTCTCTCTAGACGTTGGTCAACAGAAGTCAAAGTCCTTACCTCTAGAGGAATTTCGTAAATTCACGCTTTTAAAATAAAATAAAAACGTAAAATTTGGAACGGGCTGTCACAATTATAGAGTGCATTCAAAAGTATATAAGGTGTGAATAAAACGGAAAAGGATCCTCGCCGGACCCTTTTTTTGGGGATTCTATGATCGTATCTATTAATCGTATATCGTGAGGTCATAAATTATTTAAAATTTAAATTTTAAAATAACTAAAACTAATTGCACGATATACGATGAATGGACACGATTACAGGATTCTTAAGATCAATAAGAAAAGAATCCGGCATGAATCTTTTTTCCGAATAAAACAACCAAAAAAATCCAAGTCGGACGAATTATGTATTCGGGTCGGGCCCAATGTCGTTTCTAACAGCTAATTGTGGTAGTGGTTTTTGTTTGTCGGTCCGGCCCATAACTCCTTTATGGACCGCATTCCCATTATTATTGTACCTGCACGTCTACAGTTACAAATATACACCGGGCTTCTGTGCACTGTAGAGCGTAGACTGTAATCACGATATCATGATAAAACCGTGTGCATTTAATGCGGCGTAAGATTATCTCTTCTTCTAATCTCTCTCTTTTTCTATTTCCTTTCATTTAAACAGTTACGAGTATGCTATGTTTACATCTTGTTTTAAATTTTTTATATAAAAAATAAGACAAAAAGAACGTGAAAGAAGAAAGTATGAAAATAGACGGATAATATGAAGAGAGAGAATCCTAATTCTTTCTTGGACGCGGGGACGCGGCTTCGCGTGGCGCTTGGTGCGTACAACGTTGCTTTCCAGTGGACCAAACCCAATCAAAATCATACACGTGTATGTCTAGCACGCATCCTAAGAAAATGGCCAAAGTCTTACCTCAGCTTTCTCGTGCCCCAATCTGAAATTTCCGGGTATTGAGTTGGATGTTGGTAGATGTCACAAATTTTTAAAAATGATCTTTATGTGTGAATGGAACGTCAATCTCGTATTTTTAATTATTTATAAAATGTTATGTATATATATATATTTATCTTTATTACACTGTCTCCAATTAATTATTCCGTAACACCACAACATTTTTTATCAATTTCATTCCCATAATGTTTGAGTTAGTGGTATTCAATGACAAGATTTAAATAATAATACGGTTTCAATTGGTAGCTAGTTTTGTTTTTTGTTTTTAATTTTGTATTATTGTCGTTCATGATATTTGAACGCCAAACCTCCATCAAGATGGAACTCAGCATGGTTAGAATTTCTTGTGCTCCGAACCCAAGCTTTTCCTATGTTTAGAAAAATGCGTGGGGAGAAAGGCAAAGAAGGATACATTATCCTTCTTAATTGGTGCAATACGGCCCTAATTAACAATTAAGCTGGAAAGATAAGAACAAAAATCTCTAACATCAACTGCTGATAATTAATTCTGCTTTAATGTCAAATCTAATCAAAACTAATAAATCTCATACAAAATTTGCATTTTCCGGATCAAAACATAGAAATCCCCCAAACCCCACCAGAAAAATAACAGAGCACTCTGTGTTTTTCCCTCTCTCAAGAAATATATGCCAAAACTGAAACAGAGCACGCTGAGTTAAGCTCGCTGGTTTTCATGTTGTACTTGTTCTTCTTGTAATCGCCTCAGCTGAGTCTCCGATTCATCGTCTTGGTTTCGAATATTTTCGGGATCATGGGACCCCATTTCTTCTTTCGCTTTCTCGGAGCTCTCCTCCTTATTTACTTTTTTGCTCATTCCCTGTTCGTCGGCATGATCGTCAGCGCCGCCGAAAGAAGCAGCTTTCGAGCACACGGAAACCGGCGTGGCCAAGAAAGTTGGGTTCTCATTCCCTGCCATAACAACCAAAACCTTCTCCTCGAACACCTTCACTGATTTATTCGACCCGTCGCCTTTCTCGTCGCCGCCGCCGCTCTCTAAGTCTCGCTCGCCTCCTTCTCTGTCCTCCAACCGGCTCGAAAGCTTCCAGTAAGAGCAGGCAAGGATCAACAGAGCAAAAGCAATCAGACCCAACATCCCCGCCAGGCCTCCGAATAGGTAGGGCACCGGAGAGTGCCACGGCGAGCGCTGCTGCTGCTGCTGCCCCGTGGTTGTTGCAGTTGGCGGCAGTGATGATTCTAGTGGGGATTTTGCCCCCGGAGTTGCAGTAGAGAAAGCAATTACGGTTCTCATATTTATGTTTAAATTTATATATATATATATATATATATATTTTTTTTTTTTAATTGGAGTTTAGGAAATTAGGAAGGTTTTGAGTCGATGAAAAGAAGGTGAGGAAATTTAAGCTGATGAAAATGGAGGTGGTGGGTTATGGTATTTATAGCAGGGGAAAAGTGTTTCTCTCTGTTTTTTTTTACTTTAACTGTTTCACGGATTTGGCCCTGTGTTTTCTGTTGTGTTGGATCATGCTGATGGAGAGCATTAAGGGTTTTGGGGGCTATAAAATACACAAAACCGATGATTCTTGGGGCCCAAGTTATGAATTTATATTAGTGGTGCTATCGAACATCTATTTTTATTTTTTACATATTTTTTTTAATTTTTGATCATCAGATTAAATTAATTAAAAAATATCAGTGTACAAAAATGAATAAGGATGTAAAAGGTAAAAAGAGATATGTAAATAGCATTACCTTGTATATTATGATAATTATATTTAAATTTGTTAGATTACGAGTCTAAAGACTAAACTACTGATCAAGATAAAATCTGTCATGATGTATGATTCAAATTCATTATCTAAAATTGAATGTATTCGTGTAACTACAAGAGTCTAACAATGAATTATGAAACGTTAAGGTT
The DNA here is from genome assembly GCF_041283825.1 of Pyrus communis. NCBI lineage: Eukaryota > Viridiplantae > Streptophyta > Magnoliopsida > Rosales > Rosaceae > Pyrus > Pyrus communis. Next base: position 40,564,682 of record NC_142579.1, on the reverse strand, counting down.
AGATGACACTTTCAACCCTTTTATTTATTTGGAAGTTTCAACTGTAAAAATGTTATTAAGTTATCATCCTTGTAAAGCTATATAATTTCCCATTTAACTGTTACACCTTCTTCAAATTTAGAAGAAAACAACATATAGAAGTGCTTCAATTAATATAGAAATTTTTAGTTGTAACGGAAATACAGATGATACACCACGTGTTTTTATACAAGTGGTGAAAAATTTTAATTTTTAAGTTATTAACCTTTTAACACACATAACCCACCGTTTATATATGGACAAGTGGTGTACCAACTCGTGTGACGGTCACACTGAAAAATTTCTCCAATTAATATACTAAAAGAAAGAATATAATAGGTGGTGCCTATTGCTGAAGCAATCAACTTTTCTTGGCCAATCAGCTTTTTTTCACTTTTTTTTTTTGGTTCAATGTTGGCCAATGAGCTTGTTGGGTGATGATTTTAATTTGGGTGCTTTTATATTCATCTTTATCAAGTAGTGGTAATGCTCACCATTTTATTTATTGTCATATAATAAGTTTAATTTTGAGAACTAATTATGTCTGTCTATTATATATATCTCAAAATTTAATTCTTGTAATAATAATAAAAAGATAATGAGCAATACCATTGCTTAAGCATGGTGAGCAAAACTATTTTCTTAAAATTTTCAATATTGCACTGAAATGGATTATAGAATATCTAAATTTGAAGAGACGATGCGATTTGTTACCTTCGTGAGAGAGTGGTACTTGAAGAACATGATTAACAACAGTAATTTGTACTCTTATTACTTTTTGAGATGTGGGATGAGGAATATAAATTATTATTCTAACCCTCAACTAATAATGTGTCCAGAAGGGAATGTTTTGGGTGGATGATGTAACTAACCACCTTTTACTATTTCACATTAAACTTAATACAAAACAAAGTATAACAAATACGTTGCTTTAGCAGAACAACTTATATGAAACAGATAAACAGTTATTGTGACATTTTATACCAATTTTACAATATTAGGTAAAAATTTCTTTTACATATATTTTTATAGTGTAAACCGTTGACGTAAAACGTCTTGATAACAATGTATCCGTACATTGTTCTCCTACTCTAAGGTTTTGTTTCATGCTTAGGTCATATCGGAAGCCAGAGTAAAAATCCACTAAGTTAATTAGTCTTAAGGGGAGATTATGTGGATCCAATGAAAATGATATGACAACAGTCATTGGATTAGGATAGAAAAGAATAGGCAATTGGTGTGTAAAGTGGTAGCAAAACTTGTGCTTAGAGCATTTCTAAAGGAGATGTCTAATTTTGAATATAAAATTTAAATTTGACAGCTTATGTGTCATTTTAACATCCTTTAAAGTTTTATTACCCACCCGATATGCAAATTAAATTATTATTTTATTATATTATAAAATAAATGATTAAATTAATAAAAACTTAATAAAAGGCATTTAATAATTATCTGGACCATTCACCATTTATTTTTAACAAGAGGAGACCGTTCACTTACCTTGATTGAACAAAAACGAAACGGATAAAAAACAACATTAATTGCAATGATGATTAAATCAATAAAAAATTAATAAAAAACATTAATAATTAATTTTGAAGCTGCTGTCAAATTTGACAGCAACTTTCTAGAATTGCCAATCCATGTCATTGCCACATAGGATTTGACATTTTGTTATAACTTATGTGAACATTTTGACATCTTTTTTTTTTTTTTTTTTTACTGTTATAACTTATGTGAACATTTTGACATCTTCTTTGAAGATGTTCTTAGTGATTTGATTGATGGTGTGTCCCAATTGATACCTCCATAATTGAATAGCCATATTTATATGTAGCAACCCCACTTTCTCCACTCAAACATGTTTCTTTTCTCTTTCTAATCCACTTAAAAGAGATTTTTAAGCACAATTAGGGCAGACTTTGTAAGGTCATAATCATGTAACTCTGGCTGATGATGTAGTGAACTAAGAAAGTCAATTTTAAAAAGCTGCAAATTGAATTTTGTCGGGGTTAATTAACAGAAAAGACACGAGGAGAGTTATAGGGAGAGAGAGGTGAATGAAACATATTGCATGACTGACACGAGGAAATTATTAATAGAGAACTGGCAGTGTATAATTAGTTGGTAAGTGGTAGGATCATCACATGCTTTGTAGCTAAACAAAAGAAATGTTAATTGTAGCTTTGGATTGACTTAATAGGATCAATTATTTGATCAAGTAAAGAGAATTAGCTAGCATGTAACATCCCGTCCCGGAAATATCGAAACGTACATTTGAAATTACAATTTTACTCCCTAGTTCGTTACTTTACGTGTAGTGTTGTGTTGTGTGGTGTTGTAGGACCACACACACTCATACCCTCTCTTTCTCTCCCGGGATTCCCTCCCTCTTTCCCTCACTTTTTGTCACTCTCTGTCTCTGTCTCTCTCTCTCTATCCCCGAGTTCTTCTTCTTCTTCTTCTACATACGGACACACACACAAACATACTCAAATCTTCACGAATCAAGAAACCAAGACCACCCTCGTGCTCGTGAGGCTGAGAGGAGTTCAGTGGTGCCATTTTCAGGTAAGAACTTCGACGTTTTCACGTCGATATCGTCATGTCCGTTTTAGTTACTGTTCATGCAAATTTAATTTACTTAGTTTTTGGACATTTGAAGCTTATAGTTGTGCTTGTGAGGTTCCCAGGAGCTTGGGAGTAGCTCGTTGGGTGAATTTGGACGTCGGGATCGTCCTGTACGAAGTTGGCCGGTTTTTGGAGATTTGGACAGGTATAATCTCGTAATTTTAGGCCTTAAAACTTGTTGGGACATATTCTACTAGCTCTAGGGTTGATTTTGGTGCAAGAAACGTGGAAAAAGGTGGAGAAATGAGCGAGAAATCGCGATTTGCAGGTTTTCCGGCGACGGCGCCAGCGTCGGGGACTAATTGGAGAAGGAGACGGAATATTCCTGACGCCGTTAACGGTATCAGTTAAGTTTAACGGAATATTCCGTCAGTTTAACGGAATATTCCTGACGGCGTCAGTTGACGCCGTCAGTGTGCATGGCACGTGGCCACGCGTGGGGGCGCGTAGGTCCGTGCCTATTCAGGCGCGTGGGGGCGCGTGCGGGGTCCAAAAATTATTTTAAAAATATGGGTGTGATCCTGAGGTTGTGTAGAGCACGTTGGTATATTCATTTGTCCATTTTAAGCAATGTATGAGAAGTTATTACGAGAAGTTGGTTATGTGCTTTTAAATTAACGTTTTCGTAGCTTTTTCGCGTATAGGTGATTCGTATTCCGAGAACGAGCGTACACACTCGAGGCAGGGGGGCTACGACCCTTCCACTTATCAGTGAGTGGGCTTTTGGTTTTCCGTATATACCTATATACATATTAATTCCCAGAAATTTAGTATAAATGCTTATTTGTTATATGTCACTCTTTTTATATAATTGGTGGTTATGCATGATTAGTTGCATATACGTTATTTATATATTCAAATATGCATATGTCTATATATGCGTATTGGGTGCTGTGGATGCCCAGGTAAGTGCCAGGTAAAGGTTATTCATATTTACATTCAGTAGTAGTTTGAAATGCTTAGAGAGCTCATAATCTGCACCCCCGGTGTTAGTGCTCCCGCCCGTGGCCAGGGTACAGTCCTTCACGTGATGTTCACCCGCACCACACGCTCAGCTTGGATCCAAGTTAGGTGCATAGGCTTGCCGTACAGACCACATTAGGTGGTTCCGACTCGTAGGTGACCCGCGATTATTCGCACAGTCTTCACGTGATCGTAGCACTAGAGCGTATATATAATACACCCAGTCTTGTCGTACAGACCACGTTAGGTGGTTCCGACTCGTGTGCAGATTCAGTTATTGAGTTGAGATTGGAGCTCTATATGCAGCCGTACAGGTCACGTTAGATGACTCCCGGCTGCTAGATTATATGTTATGGATGTGAATTACGCTTGAGCATTTACATTTGATTATGAGATTCTGTTGTGGCATATTCTCGAGCATGAATGGCATATTTTGGAGCATGATTGGCATATCTATACATACGTATATATGTTCATTTTCTGGGAAGTATACAGGTTTTACGGCGAGGGGTTAGAATGTATTTTGCTAAAGAGTTTTCAAAGAGCTTTGTTTTTGCCCACTCACGCTTTTGTTTTTGCGCCCCTCCAGGTTCTAGTGGTCTAGCAGGTTCGGTGGTTTTTCCCAGAGGGCGTCCCGGCATTTCTGACAGACACTCACCATTGTAGGGTCACCTTCGGGTGTATTTATGTCGTATCTTTCCTTTTTGACTGCTGTAGACTTGCTCTGAAATTGTGTCTCACATACGCTAGCACTTATTTTAGTACTTTGTATACTAGTTTTTAATTATTCGTACTTTTATATTACTATCTTAATAGCTTCCGCACGCGCACATGGCTACGTCACCTTCGGGTGACGGCCAGCACGTCCTGATCTCGGTCGGGGTGTGTCATAGCAAGCCAAGCAGCTCAGGTGGATAAAGATTGTGACTAGGGGGAGGAGGGGCCAGGGAACATTGGGAAAATTGTTTGTGGGGGATTACGACTTTTTTTGGTGCTTTGCCATTATAATCTATCCACATCTGTACGTATCATCATGATCACACAGCCACCCTCTTTATGCTTTGCTTGCCCACCACTTTATGCTTTGCTTGCCACCCTCTCCGCCCAGCAGGTCCCATTGCCTCCGTCATTTGTCCCTTCGTTCTCCCACGCTATCTCTATCTGTATATGTATTTCAACACATTAGGAGTGTACAAAAAGGTCTCAAGTTCGAAAACCCTAGAAAAAACACCATGCGGCTGCTTTACGTACGTAAGACTAGTAATGATACGTAACGGTTGAATTTTCTATAGACGATAATCTAAATGTTTCTTTTGCTGTTACAGTACATGGGTTCATCATCATATACGGTGAGGGATCAAGGATGAGTAACATGACTTCATTATTTATTTGGTTCGTCCTAGGAAGGCATGCATGCTGCGTTGATGTTTGTAACCAGCTAGCTGGCTAGGGTTTTAATTATCATCTTTAAGCATCTTTTGTGACTCACGAGAGATTTTTCAATTTGACCGGTATACGGGATAGTATATCACATGTCACTATATTAATGGTGGAATATGTGTGATAAAAAGTTAATAACTTAAAAAATAAAATTTCCTACCACTTCTATTAAAATACGTGATGTATCATAGTTGTGCCTGTGTAATTTTCTTAATAGTTCATTTTACATATGAAAGTTGTCAATGGTGATGGATTCTTTATACACATTACACAATTTAGACAAAAAGATATATTGCTACAAGTCAGACGAGTAGAAAAAGGAGAAATACCTTTGTGTAGTTTTTGGTTTATGAGAAATTAATCATAAATATAATAATTTTGTGTCTGCTTTAAACATTGTGTCACACAGACGTTTAAACTCTGATGTTATAATTCTATAAAATAAAAAATTTTAGAAATAAAAAAGTATAATGTGCATGATTTAATGGCAATTTTTTTCGAAGGAACATGAGGAATGCGTCGCAAGCAAACTTAATGTGGAATTTAACTTTATTCTCTCTCCTAGTTTTCTGACATTTGGTACCCAAATTTTTGCTTAAACATGAACTTTATACCAACGTGTTTTGTTTTAGTCACACTCAAGTATTTTAACAATATTCTCTCTCCTTTTTCTGCTGTGTCTTGGATTCCATGTTCTACATTGTAGTTTAATTTCATGCACAAAGGCCTAAACGCAATTAGTAAATAATAATTAGCCTTTAAACACGATTTAAAACCATTTTTACTTCATCACGTTATATACTCCCTTTCTGCCACTCAACTTAGAAAAGTTGAAATTCTTCTCTGCACAGTTAACTTTGGTATCACCTTTCTTTCCACAAAACTCAAACAGATAATTAAGGAGATGTCCATTCAACTTTTGTACTTAATCTTCCTGTTTAACCACTTAATTCGTTGTTTTCATTAGTACCTAGAAGATTATTACCGGACAGGACATATCTTTTCATGGAAAAGCCTCTACAGACTTGCAGTGTATATATAGTTCAGATTGACATCACCAACTGAGTGCAGCACCAATTAGGGTTTCTGCCCCGCCACTTTACGATAAAAAAGGTAATTAATTGGTAAGTGATGATTAGTACTATAATTAATTAAACTCCATGTAGCTAAAATAGAGAATAATATCGTATTTAAATAATTACATACATATGAAGGGATTGCCCGAACGATGTGAAATATATTAGTATTATAGTCAAAATCTATTGGACAGTACAGTACTTGTAATGGATAGGAAGCATGATTAAGCCAAAATTTGTTCATATTTAACGAAAAGGTTAGCGTCCAAACTAATCTAATTAGCAGAAAGAAAGAAAGAAACCATGGTTAGGGTTTAGTGTTGGGAATCTTCTGCCCCAACATAGAAAATAAAGAGAAAGAGGAGGCGCTTGTTCCCACTACTTGAGTGGTTTTGTGACGTACCTATCCTTTTAATATATGTGCTTTTTCCCCTGATTTAGATAAGGGAAGTAAAGCAGCACTACCTCATACGTCCGCAGTCATCACATAATACATTGCTTGCACCAAATCACATATATAAACACACACACACACACACACACACACACACGTTATACATGTTATATGCATTATATTACTATAACATATTTATATTTCGGTCTGGAGTAAAAACAAGCAATGAGACGATTGTTTCTACAACATTTAAGAGCGCTGGTTGTTGTATAGAAACATTTGTCTCATCATACCATCCCAAGTATGTTTTTCTTTAGTATTTTGGAGGGATTCTTAGCTATCATTTATTATTGGGGTAGTGAGTTATGCAACGTCCCCGATGCTGCATATATTCTCACACTTGTAAAAGTTGTATTTCTCAGTTATATATGGGGAGTTTAATTATTTCTATTTCATTTTCGAAGGGCAATTTAATAGAGATTTAGTACACAAAAGAAGATGCAGGAATCAATACAATTCGTGAAATAGTGATTGCTTCAAGAAATTTTTTATTGTGACTGGAATGCGGATGATACACCATATGTTTTTATATAAGTGGTGAGAAATTTTATTTTTTAAGTTATTAACTTTTAACACACATATATTATCATTTGTATAGTAATCATACTGAAAATCCTCTCGATTGCTTCAGTGTAAAGAATAAAGATTATTGCTAGGGCACACTCATCAAGTCGTTTCCTTAACTTATGCGCATATTATAAAAACAGGAGGACCCAAATTTTGGCTAATATTCGAAAATATAATCTCTCTTCCTTTTCTTTTCATAATACTGTTGCATAGTTGCATGCACGGTGTGAAAATTTGATGAATTCACAATTCCAAAATTCTGTTTATCTGATTTCTTCCAAATTATGATTCTAATTAGATTTGTAAATCCTGAGTTGGCCTTTGCCATTCACAAAAGAGTCAATGTCCACAGTGGAGGCCACTGGCCACAGATTCATATTTGTTTGAAAAATCAACCTTTTCTTCTTCTTATTTTTCCCAATTTTTTATTGTTTTTATTTGTTCGTTGTTTTTATGGATTCATGGATGCCAAGGCCAGTTGAACAAGAAATATATCAGCTCTGGTTTCCTTCATAGCTAAGATCTGAGTGATTTGGATTCAAGTTTTTATCAGACCATGCTGATTTGACACTGCTTAACTAGTGACTCATTTATGCTAGGACTATTTTTTTTTCACTAAAATGATTCCAAAACGATTAAATTGATGATAGTAATGCAAGCATGGAGCCATAAAAATTTATAACGGACTACAATTTTTTTTTTCAAACTCAGTTTTTAACAATTAAATATGCTGTAATAACATTCAAGAACCATATCTAACCATTAGACGGTAATTATACTAACCTGGTTTTTGGTTGAATTTAGCAGCAATCAAATGCAGGATTTGAAAACAAGATTGGGCTCAAAACTTGAGCCCATCTCAACTTGAGGAAAATCCAGGGCCAGTTTAGACTACCGAAAAGGTTTCTAAGGCAGAAAGTAAAATCCAAACAATATTGTTTTTATATCGTGAATACGGGTGGAAAAAAAATACCAAAAATCTCAAACCGTACCCAAAATATCCCAAAACCGAATCGAAAAAATTTCAAACCGAAAATCCCAAAAAATTCGATACCTAATCCCAAACTGATCCTGAAATTTTGGTACAGGAATTGGTCGCACAATCTGACTTTTTCGATAACCCAAACCGAACTGAAGTTAAAATATATATAATTTTAGATATTATAGGCTGTTGGATTGGTTGAGAATTAATCTCAGCCGGTCATTCAAAATGAAACCCTCAGACTCACTCTCGACCTCCACTCTTTCACTCGCGCCCCCTTTCCTTCAGACTCTCTCAATCGCTCACTCTCTCGAAAAACAAGTTCGAATGCCGCTCCCGAAACACAAAAAGGGGTTGGAATCCGATGTCGAACAGAGAAGATTACGACTCAGGGGCCGGAGGAGCTCACGGCCGAGTGTGCAATCTAAGTCTATGGTGAGAATTTAAAGTTTTTGTTTTTGTTTCCGACAATAAGGTTGTGAACTTTGTTTGTACGTTGTTAATCGTTTCAGGAAGTACAACAAGACCAAGAACTTAACAAGCTCCAGCAAAAGCACAAAGCCAGTTGGGTTCACCTTGCTCTATTTGCTAAACAATGTTTTGATTTTTTAAGGTTTCGGTTTGTTGCTTTATAAATGTTGGAAATTAAATTCATTAGATTGAGCTGGACCGTGTTCTTATGAAAATGATAACTAGATTGCAGGTATCTGCCATTTTACTTGTATGATGGTATCCACTAGATAAACTTCTGTAGAATGGATCGATGGTTGAGTTACAGTAAGCTATTTTGAGAGTTTAGATAGAGGGAGAGATTGAATTTTTTTTTTTGTGGGATTGAAGGGAGACTTCGGAGGGTACCGTGAAGGTGGAGTGGAAGTGGAAGAAGACGGGAAGAAGTAGCGTGGAACACTTGAGAGATAGAAGAGAGATACTGTCCTTAAATGTATTTTTACTCTCTTTTGGTTGACAATGAGGATTTCATTAAAATGTAGTTTATATATTTAAATATCGTAAAAATTCATGATAATTATATGAGAAAATTTTTGAAATGTCATATGAACTTGTACTCATTTTTTAATGTCATATAAACAAAAATTTAAGCAATTTGTCTGCAACAATGTTTGTTGCCGGGTATCAATCACATGAAAGCTTCTTAGCTTGATGGTTTGATTCTGGATCTTTCTCCTACATCTTTTGAATATCTTCCCCAATTCTGTCAAGTTCTGATTCTCTGTTTCTTTCGTCTACTCTCGGTTCACGGTTTCGAGATGGCTTACTGTTTAAATTTTGGAAACAAGGCCGCCGGTGGGACGCTCATGGTTCCCACGTCTACCCAAACCATTTTAAATGAACTTTGATGGGGGAGCAAGAAAGGTGTCTTATCATTTATTGAATAAGATTGAAGCTTTTTCTTTGTGTCACTACAACGCATCATGGTCAATACAGCTTCTGAAAGTAGATCATATCTGTGAAGTAAATGAAAATATGCATGTGATCATCACTAAGAAGATTGAACAAACTCTGGAAACGTGGGTGCAAACCAATGCAAACAACATTATCAATCCTCTAATTGGGGAGCCGACTGAAAACTTGAAAAGAATTTTTAGGTAGTTAATTTTATAAATATTTTTAAGTTTTAACCTATAATTTTGTTAGGTATGATAAATTCTCTGTTATGTATTGGTTGGTAATTGAATAACTCTGTATTTTAATACAAGGGCGTTTTGAGAGGGTTGAAACATCTCGATATTCAGGAACTCTAGCATGGAAATGTTAACCTAAACCTGCTCTCAGTATTTGTTGTAAATGGCATTGGATGTCTTGGTTGACCTTCATCTGACAGCAAAAATCTTCTAAGACAAGATATTGACGGATTCAGTGACATTTTGGAGTTTGTATTCGTGGGACAAGCTTAGACATGTGCTGTTCTATGACGTCTGATGGCAAGCTTGAAACCCCTTGTGCCACCATACCTGCCACAAGCCACTAGATGTAGACTAAGGTAAAATGTTTAATTAAATTTTGGGTTTTTGCAAACTTAAAAAAGAAAAAACCCAAAATTTAATTAAACAGTTTAACTTAGTCTACGTCTAAGGGCTTGTGGCAGATATGGTGGCATAAGGGGTTTCAAGTTTGTCATCAGACGTCGTAGACCAGCACATGTCTGAGCTTGTCCTGTAAATAAAAACTCTAAAATGTCACTGAATCCATCAATATCTTGACTTGGAGGATTTTTGCTGTCAGATGAAGGCCAACCAAGACATCCAATGACGTTTACAACAAATAATGAGAGCGAGTTCAGGTTAACATTTCCATGCTGGATATCAAGATGTTTCAATCCTCTCAAAACGCCATTGTATTAAAATATAGAGTTATTTAATTACCAACCAATAATAGAGAATTTATCATACCTAACAAAATTATAGGTTAAAAACTAAAAATATTTATAAAATTAACTACCTAAAAATTATTTTCAAGTCTTCAGTCGGTTCCCCAGTTAGAGGATTGATAATGTTGTTTGCATTGGTTTGCATCCATGATTCCAGAGTATGTTCAGTCTTCTGAGTGATGATCACATGCATGTTTTCATATCTGCTTTCAGGAGATGTATTGACCTTGATGCGTTGTAGTGATACCAAGAAAAAGGTTCAATCTTATTCAATAAATAATAAGACACGTTTCTTGCTCCCATTCCTTCAAACACATTTTGAATGTTGGTCGGACTTGTTTCCAAAATTTAAACAGTAAATTATACAATCATAGTAATAAAGTGAAAACTTAATCATAGTAATAAAGTGAAAACTTAATCATACAAATAGTAATAAAGTGAAAACATAATCATGCAAATAGTAATAAAGTGAAAACATAATCACTAATTTATGAACAAAAAACACTTACTAATTTATAAACAAAAAACACTTACAAATTGAGTATTCTTGGGTCACTGGCCATCTCGAAACCGTCAACTGAAAGGGGATGAAAGAAACAGAGAATCAGAATTGGGGAAGAACACGAAACCTTATAATTGCAGAGAATCGCAAAACATAAGTATTCAGAAGATGTAACGGAAGCAGTAGAAAACATAATCATACAAATAGTAATAAGGTGAAAACATATTCACTAATTTACAAACCAAAAACACTTACAAATGGAGTATTCTTGGATCACTGGCCATCTCGAAACCGTGAACCGAAGGTGAACGAAAGAAACAGAGAATCAGAATTTGACAGAATTGGGGAAGAACACGAAACCCTAGAATTGCAAAACAAAAGTATTCAGAAGATGTAGCGGAAGCAGAACACATAATCATACAAATAGTAATAAAGTGAAAACATAATCACAAATTTATAAACAAAAACACTTACAAATGGAGTATTCTTGAATCATTGGACATCTCGAAAACCGTGAACCGAAAGTGGACAAAGGAAACAAAGAATCAGAATTTGATGGAATTGGGAAGAACACGAAACCCTAGAATTGCAGAGATTTGCAAAACAGAAGTATTCAGAAGATGTAGCGGAAGCAGGAAAAAGATCCAAAATCGAACTGTCAAGCTAAGAAGCTTTCAGGCGATTGATACATGGCAACAGACATTGTTGCAGAGAAAGAGAATCGATAGTTTGTAGAGAGAGAAAGAAGCTTGATGAAGAAGTTGGTGCGACCCGTGCGGCTTTACATTCGGTGCGGCTGTTTTTGGTTGGGAGGGTGAAACGGAGAAAATGAGGAGAGGGACGGGCGCAGGTAGCCAGGTATGCTAGGCTAACTAATGTTGGGCTGGGCCTAAAGAGAGGGAATGGGCTTAACCTCATAATAGGTTAGCAATAATATAGTTCAAATTCGATATCTTCTTACGATATTATTTTGACAAGTTTAGATATTGAAATAGATTTTGAGAAATTTTATTTGAATCCTAATTTTGTATCTCTACACCCAACCTATCCATCAAACATTCAATTTTACCCTTAAATAAATAAATTAAAATAATAATATTACAACCCTAAACCCACTGATCTAAAAGGAAAACACTTTTTTTTTTATCTCTACACCCCTTCGTATTTTCATGTAATCCAAGCATTGGCACATCCCTGACGATTTCAACGACCACAATTCCATCTTCACCTTGTGCTGTAAGAACAACCCAAATCATATTAGCATGCTTTGCTAGGTTACGATAAAATGTAATGAGAAAAACCAAAAGTTTTGATGATGATACGACAATTTTTAGATTTAGTATTATAAATAATCACGGTTGTGTTGTAGGGGTATTTTTATAGATGTTAATTTGCTGGGTTTTTCATGAATGGTGTTGTATGATTTGGATATGGCTCTCAGTTTCCTCCCTAATGTCAATTGTAATAATCGATATCTTCTTATTCTTATTGGAATCTTATAATTGTATATAAGAAATATCGCATATGGGGATTTTGATTTTGATTTGAAGATGTAACCGGCCCATTCTTTTTGCTCAATGATTCTTGTTCAACTGTTATTATTGAATTCTGTGTGGAATGCCGTTTGGTTTTGGGTGGTATTGTGTTTGGACCGGTTTTCTGTTTTCTGTTGTTGATTGAAATCAAATCTTTGAGAGTCTCTTTTATTTTTCATTATTTTGAAGTTGCTTGAGTTTTCATCTCTATACTGTACTATTCTATACTACACATTATTCTCTTTGACGGTTTTCTTGAGATTAATTATTGGTCACCTATTCCTACTGATGATCCTACCCAGGACAAGATACAAATGTCGAACAAGGATTGCTATTTTTACGTGCAGTTTCTGAAGCGAGTTTGCAAACTTAACATCAGTCAACTGTTACTATTCAAAAAGGGATCTACTTCTAAGAGGCCAGAATTTGAAGTTGTGCTTGCCAACCAAGATGAAAAATTTCCCCTCTGGATGGGAATACTTATCAAGGGTTCCAATATGCATTTTGTTGGGGGTGACAAGTATTTCAGGTCTGAGAATTTTTCTTACTCTGAGTTGTGCCTGTGGACTCTGCCCAACTTAGAGGTCTACACCCTTGACCCTACATCCCAAACCCTCTATAAGGACACTAACTTTCCCAACCTTTCTGGTCCCAAGTGCACACCTATCGTGGTCACCCTTGGGGATGAAAACAAAGCATATGTCCTTTCAACAAATGCAAACCACTTTTCTGATATAGCTGAACCACCTTTCGAGGTTTTTGATTTTGTTTCAAAAACCTGGGAAGCTCTCCCTCCCCCCCCTGACCACCGTGGCCATATCATTTCCCACTATGCTATTGGGCGCAAGCTGTATGTTAATGCCGAGCTATTTTCATTCGTTTTTGATGCAGGCGAAGCCATATGGCACCGTGACATCCCATTTAAGTTTCCCCATCTTGCATGCTCTCTAGAGTATAATGGCTTTCTAATTGCCCAGCCCTTCAACTTAAGAGGTCTTGTTGCCTATAACTTGGACTCATTTGGGATCAAAAGTCCTTATCAGTGTCTAGATCAGCTACAAGAAGTATTCGAGGATCGCTTTTACGACTCCGATTGCTCTCTCACCCGTCTTGACGATAATGGCCGCATGTGCCTCCTTTATCAAGGCATGCCTTTCAGCTATTCCCTTAGGTTGTGTGCACGTGTAGCGGTGTTTCAAGTATTTGTCTCAAACTCTACCGACAATCCAGTTGTCACTGCCGTTCTAGAGGCTGTCGAAGAGTATGATATCCAAGACTTTACACTTGGTGATTACGGTGCTTATTCTACATTCATCATGTAAGCAAACGTTTTCCGATATCCTTTTTCTTTAAGTTTTGCTTTAACATTGATCTGCATTTCGATTACCATAATGGTGATGTATTTCTTAGTATATTATATATGGCTGTGACATACTTCAATATATGTTTGCCTTCTTTCATGCATTATGGTGTTTTTTGAATTCCAAGTGTTTCGTATCCTTTTGTACATTCCCAATACTTTAGCCTAGGTGAAGTCCTGATTACTTTAGCCTAGGTGAAATCCTCATTCCCTGCTGGTCATTTTGTAGGTATGATGGTCTGAACAAGGACGATACTGAGGCTGATGTCACAAACTCAACTCTTTCTGGCTTGGACAGGTGTGGTCTGCGAGTGAGACCGTAATTGTAACGGTCATTGTTTGTATGTGTTTGTTATATTTTGTATGATCAAATGCATATTTTATGTTATTGTAAGTGGGCAACATGTTTGTAAACCGGATCACAATGTTCCTTATTGCCTTCTTGTCGATGAAATTACGTTCCCTGTAATCAAATGTTTTGCTTGTATTCTTGACAGTCGCAGAGGCGTGGGCAAGCATGCCGCGGAGTTTGTCACTGATGCTGATATGCATAAAAAACCAAAAACTACACTTTGTTAAATAGGCGAGGTACACAACTGAATTTGTTTCTTTTTTTCATTTACTTTTCATAAGTTCTGATTCCAGTCAGTCTTTTAACTTGATAATTTCTCCGTGAGTTGTTCAATTTTCTCTCCTCTCCCCCTTGGATCTAGATCGTCGATCTCTTGATAAGGCTTATATGTATGTATATTAAAGACAAACCCAATTAAGGGTTATATATTATATATGTATCAAATGGTATTTGTTAAATCCAAATTACCCTTTGATCTCTAATATATGTGGATTACGGGGATGTAAATTTCTCTAACATGCTCCGTAGACCCCTTGTTTTTGCCTCTGATTGATTTGAGAATAATATGTGTTTATAGCACGTGAAGGGATCTTGAGACTACTGAACTCTGCATTGACTAACATACAGGTTATCTGGTTGCAGATTTGGTAATGCAGTGTCACCGGATACGATTTCTGGGCATGGCATGGAACTAAAAATCATCTCTGAATGCGCTGGCGCTGAGAACAATAGCTATATTACTTAGCAATGGGTATTCTACTCTTTTATCTCAATCGATCAACTCTTATAACTGTAGTAGCAACTTAGTTTCATTAGCACTGTCGTATTTAATCAATTTCAACTCACTTGGTAATGAATGGTTGCGTACGTATGTAGTTTTATGCAATTTGCTGGTTCAAATGTGCAAACATTCTTTCTTTATTCAAGGCACTGTAGTGTTGGATTTGGCCGGTAGCGTAAACAGTAACATGTTGATTATTTTATCTAACTCGTTCATATTATAATTTATCTGCAACATAACGTTAAGGGAAATCGATAAGCATACAACTTTCAAGCTTGGGTGTAGTTAATAGTTAAAAGTGCATATTCTGCTTGAGTGGGGAATGCTGCACGTTCCAAGCTGGAGATTCTCGGGTACTTGAGTTTCTTTCTTCCCTTCGAGTGCCTTTTGAATTTTAACCTAATATGCAGAAGATAGGACTGATAAGAAACGTTAGGGATGAGACCGCTTCTTCGGGCAGTTTCCCATGCCTGTTATTGATCCACTGAGACTTCTCCTAGCGATTTAGCGAAGTGAAGCATTCAAGTGAAATACATAACTATTTTTATTTCTCTTGATTTCGTGTCCCCATTGTAAACTGACTTGAAAATGCTCGATCAAATGCAATGACATAAGTGAGAATTAAGAGATGTTAATGAGTCTCTTTTAAAAGTACGACTCTTTATAAATTCTATTTCAGCTCATGTTTCAAGCATAATGTTTTATAGTATTAGTAAAACACTTAACGTTAAACTGTAAAGTAATAGGTTGAACGGTAAAGTGACGGATAATTTTTTGAAACAGTTTCCTTAGCATTCCACGAGAATCAATCATTTGGACACGCCGGCCATTTGTCCACTTCCCACCACCTTGACTCTTGAAAGTCTCGGTGTTTGCATCCCCGCCTTTTTTTGCTAGAAAAAATACACCATCAAGATCTTGTGTTTTCACTACAAACTTTGAACTGGCAACGTACGATGATTGGCTACTACGGAAATTAACCTATGAAGTTAAATCTTATTGTCAGATCCTTTTCAATGCGCTCCAGTGGCTCCACCACGAATAAATGTCTTTGTGTGGTCCCACTTTAGCATGTTCCATATTTGAAAACTCCTGAAGTTTGTTTGTTTGTCTTTTTTTTTCTTTTTTTTTGAATAAACGATATTATTAACATTAAGAGGAATGAGATGGACTTAGCATCATAATAGACTAGCAATAATATGGTACAAATTCGACTTTGACGATAATCGAATCTATGACCTCTCACTTACAAGTGAAGAGGAATACCACTAGACCGTAGTACCATCCAATCCTTCTTCCACTACCTTGGTCCATCGATATAGTGCCTCGTTCAATAAACCTGGTGTTTGGATATTTTTTGTACACCAAGCTCTGATGAATAAAAGAAAAATAGCGCTAGGTGAATGTGAAACACAACAAATGATATTCTTATTATATATTCATACTATCTTTCTAATAAATATGAGACCGATATACGTTTGTGACCCCTACCTCTATTAGATCTGATACAAGTACAAATAGTGGTAATTCAAGAACTACTCGAAACACAAAGCTCGGTGCGAGTATCTACACGGTAGACTCGCTTATGAGCAGTTCCCCTTGGCCTTCAAGGAACCACATGTCACTACCATTATGCGCCATCTGTTCTCTCTCAAACTCTCTCTCTCTCTCTCTCTCTCTCTCTATACCAAACGACGAGTTGTCTGGAAAGAAGAAGCTAGACTTTCCGATTATCTGTGCTCCGGTACTCTCCGTGAAAGCAAATCGAAGAACCAAAACTTAAGAAACCCTAGAAAAAGGAGGGATTCTGAAGAGGAAAATTTGAAAAAATGAGGACGGTCGTGTCGCGGTTGATCCAACCAAGATCATCACTTCCAAGGCTCTTGTATGTCGTCTATTTTCAATTTTGGCTTTTAATTTTGTGTAATTGATACTTAATTTCACATATCTGCACTGCTAATTTAAGGTTTTGAATGTGATTCTTTTGGGAATTTTTTTTTGGTTTCTGGAATATTATGCAATGCATTGCTTGGCTGCTGAGAAAGAGTGGGAATTGGGAAAATAATGCAAAACCCAAAATTGATTGATTGGTATCTTAGTTTATTAGGTTTCGTTTTCAAGTTCTGTGTTTTGGGTTCTATACAACAAAATTGTATCATCTGGGTTTATGAATATGTTAAACTGTTTTCGGATTATATAAAGCCGTGGGTTGTTCTGCCTTGTTGAATTTGTGGTTGAAAATAAATATAATAATGTTTAAAAAAAAATTATGTACTTTTTTTTGTATTTGGTTTACTTTTTGGTTCCGGAATCCAGTAGGGTTCTAACAATGATAGTAAGAGGAGAATTCGGTTTTCCTTACTTTCTGATTTCTGTAAAAGCAGTGTATCGGATGCACTGAAGAATGGTAGGTATCTAACAACAGACTCTAATAAGGTTGATGAACCCTTCAAAGTTGAGGAAGCTGAGACTGTCAACATTCCCCCTCCTCCAACTGATAAGGTACTATATCGTGGCAAAGAGCGTTGGAGATTTGAAACTTCTATTTCATCATATAATTTTATCGTCTTCATCTCTATCATGTAGTATTATATTTTTTGACTTCTAGCTTCGTAATTTAGTTGCTTGTCTTGGGTGGAAATGGATTTGTTGGCTCACATGTTTGTAGAGAAGCATTGGGTCGGGGCTTGTCTGTCGCTAGCCTTAGCAGGTATAACTCAACTCTATATATTTGATGTTTGGTTTCTGCGTGCTGGTTAAGTTGATGCCCATGGATTTTTCATTATTGTTGATCAGTTTAGGCCTGTACCCATCTCAATGCTTGCTATAAAAGGACGGAATACTATCAGACTGTGATGTAATTTATTTCCGAATTATTTCTTGGAGACCAATTTTCCTAATTCTTTAGCCTACTAGATAAGGAAAATTTTACACTCCCATCACCTTGTATTTGATTGTTT
This sequence comes from Pyrus communis, assembly GCF_041283825.1. Lineage (NCBI taxonomy): Eukaryota > Viridiplantae > Streptophyta > Magnoliopsida > Rosales > Rosaceae > Pyrus > Pyrus communis. The sequence continues at coordinate 40,546,672 of NC_142579.1, read as the reverse complement.
TGATTCCATACCATCTCACTTTTAATGCTTTCTTATTTTCCTTCTCAGATCTGGTAGGTCAAAATTACATGATTCGTGGGCCAACAGTGTGACCTGGCATCAAGGTTTGCTTTGTTGCAATAGTATTTTATCGACGACCCATAATTGTGTTTTTTGGTAGATACTCCTTTAAAAAAATTTCCATTTTCAGGAAACCTTCTATCGCTTGAGTCATTAAAGGATGCTTTCAATGGTGTCACGTCCGTTGTATGTATTCCCTTAATCCTCTGTCTTATTTGATCTCAATCCACTGATACGTAGTAAAGACATGTGTACACATGTTCTCTAACCACGTGATATATTGTCCTTCCCCTCCCCCTTCCAATTTTGTTCAGGATGTGCTTGTTTTATAGAATGAAAACTCTCCATCCCATTGTTCTTCATGCTTAGCTTTCATTACTGGATCAGGTTTGGATTGTTTTCCTAATAAAGTTTCTTGTCCTAGATATCCTGTGTTGGGGGGTTTGGCTCCAATTCTTACATGTATAAGATTAATGGGACTGCCAACATCAATGCAATTAGAGTTGCTGCTGAACAAGGTATATATTCATTTATGTTCTTTTTCTCCGTCAAGCTACTTCTTTTGCTTATTTATGGTTAAACAATTGGCGTTGATCCTGCAGGCGTGAAAAGATTTGTGTATATCTCTGCTGCTGATTTTGGTGTGGCAAATTACTTACTGCAGGGATATTATGAGGGAAAGGTGCCATGCTCAATGATAACTACGTATATGCTTTATTAAAGTTTACTTGTATGTTTGTCGCTAGTTTTTAACGACTGCTGGAATAATTAGCATAATGAGTCTGCTTGTAATGCTTAACATTTCTAATTTATCTGACACAAAGTCCTTTACTGTATCTTGGTCAATCTAGAGAGCTGCAGAGACAGAGCTACTAACCAAATTCCCATATGGAGGTGAGGTTTCTTACTCTCATCATTTTTTTTCTTCAATTGATGGCTAAAATATGAGAAATTATTTGGTCATCGGTTACATCTTGTCTCAAATTTCAATCAATATCTTCTTAAACATTAAGTTACTATGTTCTTGAAACCAAGCGCTGTAGACTGAAGCTTTAGTTTCATGGTTTTTGTTTCTTACAATTGGGACGCTTCTATTCACAATTTACTTGCCCTTTCTCAGGAGTGATTTTGAGGCCTGGATTTATATATGGGACTCGAACTGTTGGGAGTGTGAAGATACCTCTTGGTGTAATTGGTTCTCCACTTGAGATGGTAAAGTGTTAGTTCCTCGTGTATTCTGCATTTATGGCATGTTTACTTTCAGGGGAATAGGAATTGGAATATATTCCGATTCTTCACCTCCCTGCGTTTACTATATCATTGGTATTAAAATCGTTCCAATTCCCAACTTCCCCGATGTTCATTAACACATGAAATTGGAAAACGTGCACTTGTTATTTTTCCTTTGTTCTTGACAAAAATATTCTCAGATTAAGAAACCTGAAGGGATTAACTGATTCATATTCAAATATATGACTGCAGCTATTTCAAAACACGAGACCCCTGAGCCAGCTGCCACTTGTTGGGCCTCTCTTTACTCCTCCAGTGAATGTAACCTCTGTGGCAAATGTTGCCGTTAGAGCAGCTACTGATCCTGTCTTCCCTCCTGGGATTGTAGATGTCCAGGGTATCCAGCGTTATACCCAGAAGAAGTAGAGATGCATAGAGCCCCTTCCCTTTTTGTTTCGTTCATCAGTGCAGGCTGCAGAGTATGATGTTAAGCTGTCAAAATTTTTTCCATGAAGATTTCATCGGTTTCTTTTTCTTCACATGTTGCAATGGTTAATAACGTGTTAAAAAGCACAGATTTATTTGTTCAATAATTGCTTCCCCAGCTGAACATGTTACGAGTTTGGCGTGAAGAGGATGACCGTTACTTTTCGGTCACTTGATTTATCATTGTATCTTGGTCCCTTGCAACCTGGGATTAAAATAGCAGACTTCTGTCCCTCGGATTTTTCTTATTTGAAGTGAAAATAAGAGCTCGTGTTTTTGTTTGAAAATGCTTTTAAAATATCTTCTTGTTATAAATTTGTTGAAATTGTCATTATAAGTAGACGCTTCCTGAAAAAGGCACTTGAGATTGAGAGTGCTTCACCTTTAGCGGGTTTGCTTTTTCTAGAACGAGTGTTTTTACGTTGCATACACTTATCAAGTTTTCTTACTCAACGTGGTTAAAAGTCATTTTTCGGTTGACAGAACACTTGTAGATTTTACAGAAGCAGTGGCAAACATGCCCTAGAGAAGTGCTCATGCACAAAAGTGCTTTCTAGAAAAGTACTTTTAAACCGGCTTGGAACACATCCTACTGGAGTACTAGTAACCAAAACGGGCAATTGGATGCGGAAATAGATAAACCCGACCCGGTTAAATAGTTTACTTGTATAAAAATAGGCCAATCAATGAACATCCTAGAGAAGACAGTTAACAGTCTGCACAGGCAGTCACAAAAGATCATATATTGGTATTGGAAAGAGAGTGAGGGAAAGAAGATGAACCAGAACCCAAATCAGAACCAGAACCAGCAACCGAGCGACGGCGGAAAGCACGAGGATGACGCCGCCCTCACCGACTTCCTCGCCTCCCTGATGGACTACACCCCCACCGTAAAATCCTACTTCCCAATCTCATTTTTTCCTGCAAATTCCGATCAAATGGAAATCAAAATCCTGACATTTTGTGATTTCAGATGCCCGACGAGCTCGTGGAGCATTACTTGGCGAAAAGCGGCTTCCAATGCCCCGACGTTCGATTGTAGGTACTTCTTTCGATTTCGAATTTTGGGAAGTTTTGCAATTTTCTCAGTTGAGATTTCAGTTTTCGTTAGGGTTAGCTGATATTGATAATTTGAGTTTGTCAAGTGTATATTGTGTATCTGTTCGAAAATTTCAAATTTCAAGTCCATTAGATACTCATGCTATGTGAATTTAGCTGTAGGTAGAGTCTGTAACTGGTGTGGGATTCACTCATGGTTGTCCGTGATCGGTTCCTTCTTTTCGTTTGGGCTTCAGGAATTGTATCTATTTTACACATTCGTTTATTAGCCTTTGTTGCAATTAGCGGTTTCAAATTTGAGTTTCATGGTCGTCTATTTGATGATTGAAAGTTTGTGCTTGTTGACATAGATTGCATCACTGCAATCATTGATATAGAGCAGCTTTTGATTTAACTTTCTTTTGAGCTGAGAATGGCAATATGCTGCTAATTTTATTTATTTTTCTTGGATTTGTATTGAATGTAGTTCTTCTCATGTACTTGTATACTGAATTGGTTTTTGTTTTCTTTTCAGAATTAGGCTGGTAGCTGTCGCCACACAAAAGTTTGTTTCTGAGGTTGCAACTGATGCTCTTCAGTAAGTTGCTGAATTCTGTGGTTGTAATTGCACTCTTAGGTTTTTGGTCCAGAATTAATTTAGCTATATTCCTTGGTTGTTGCACTTGTAGTTAGCCAGCGTCTAAGGTATTACAATTGGGGAAGGTATTTACACGCTTATGCTTCTAAATAGGCAATGCAAAGCGAGGCAGGCTTCTATAGTCAAAGACAAAAGGGACAAACAACAAAAGGTACTCCAATCATTGTGCTCGTGGGATGTGTGTTTATGCTTATCTAGGTATGGGCGGTCTTAACTATAATCTTGAAACAGGATAAGCGTCTAATATTGACAATGGAAGACCTGTCAAGAGCATTGCGTGAGGTAAAAACTACGATCTTTCAAATTACTTGAGCTTGATAAACTACCTTTTCATGCACCTCAGTATGCCTCTGTCTATAAAAATTAACTGGAGAGCCTTTTGAACTTGCGAATGAGTTTTTGTTATATTCTATCCTATTACAGAAGCATGGGATTCATAGAATCTTTTATGTTGATACAGTCTTGTTGTCATTTTCAGATTTGCTAAATCTGGCTCGCTTGGCCCTAATTAGATTTTTAGGAGTCCATATCTTTAATTTATGCGTAATCCAAACTGATTATTTTTCACTTATTGTTTCTGTGTTAATTTTTCGTTGAACTAAACTGCTCCTCTTGTAATTCTTAATTGAGCAGTATGGCGTTAATGTGAAGCACCAAGAATATTTTGCGGACTGCCCTTCGAATGGGATGGATCCTGCAACACGGGAAGAGTAATTTGCAATTAGATTTGTGTTATACCATTTACAGTCTGGTTGTATTAATAAATCTGAGGGGATTAGGCGATGCTCGATCACTCATTTCTTTTGCTTCGCGACTCTTTTCTTTTGCTTCGTGTACTTGCAATTTTTGAGGCGGAAGTTTTTCTCGATATCAAGTAGTTAACTTGTACATGTATGGATTTATTAGTAAAATGATTGCATCTCGTTTAGTTCATTGTCATGTGCTTCACATCATCTCTTGTCAAGTTTTTTCTTGTGATGTAAAACTATTGACAATTGACAGAAGAATTGTGTTTACTTTGATTTGGTCAAGGTAGACGAAACTTACACCGGCTTTCCTTCCTTTCTTAACAAATTAAACATATTATCATGTGCAAAGAAATTGTTTGAAATGATTAATTAATCACGTATTTTATAGTAAAACTTTAGCCGGTCGGCCATCCTAACATTTTTCATATAAAATTTCTTCCCCAGGAATAAGATCATCCAAGTTTGCAACTGCAAAGACACAAATTCAAGATGAAGTTTAGGAAACCAACCAACCTCATAATTTGTACCTTCTTCTTCCTGGTTTCTTTGAGTATGAATATTTCCTTTGCCATGCGGGTGAAGTCGCAGAACACAACAATCCCAGTGAATGTTGGTGTGGTTTTTGTTCAGCTGATTAATCAGCTGATGCGGGTGAAGTCGCAGAACACAACAATCCCAGATGCAGCTGATGCAGGTCTCTCTCGCTCTCTCTGGTTTCCCTTTATATAGTTTTTCGTTGAATATGACCATTTTTAAAGGAAGAGAAGCATTGAAATTACTTGATCTCGACACCATACTCTTTTTCTCTGTTTGTCAAATAGCTGTGGACCTGATCAAGAATCTACAAGAAACTGCAGGGTCGAAGTCTTCGATGCAAGCCAACGTTGTAATTGATGATCTTGGAGTTGGAGAATCTTCGTCAATTCTGGAATTCGAGATAGTGAATGTAACGAATGGTGATGCAGCAATAGCAATTGGATTCTGGACGCCACGATGTGGACTTGCGAAAGGATTGAATTTAACTCCAAATCGAACAATGATTTCGTCGGTCAAGTTTTTCTTGGGGTAGATCATCTTTATTTTGAACCTTGTCGAATCTGTTTTATGAATGTAACGGAAAGAAAATTCAGATTTTCTGAAAAAATTGAAACTTTGGTATGTTAAATTTATTCTAGACAGGATTACGATGCTTTAGCCGCAGCCATGACAATTAGAGCAAACAGTTCTTTGTATGTGGATTTCACAATGCCATACACGGAATCAGGTGTGGCGATGGTGGTGCGAACGAAAGATTACACGAGCAAAAATGCATGGGTTTTCTTGAAGCCTCTTTCATGGGATCTCTGGCCGATTTGGCTTTGCTTTTTCATCTGGACTGGTTTCGCGGTTAGTGTTCTTGAACACCGCATTAATGAAGAGTTTCGTGGTCCTCCCTCCGATCAAGTTGGCGCAAGATTTTCAGGCCCCATACTCATTGCTGGGGTGGCTTCGTCATTAGCTCTCATCATATCTGCAGCCTCCTTCTTTTACAGGTACGGGTACGTCTTAATGACAAGAGTCGCCTTCGTGTGGAGACGAATTCGGGACATGTTTGGAACGAAGAATTCGGGTCTTGATGCCATCGAGTGTTTGCCAGCAGCACCTGCTAGCCAAGCCCCTCAAGCCATTCAAATCACGCAGATCTAGCCTCACCATTCCTTGGAAAACAAGGCATTTGAAATATAAGTTAGAATTTATAGTGGAAGAGGATGTATTGGTGAGAGTGGCATGTGTATCTAGTGAGAGAAATGTTAATTTTGATTTAGGAAACTCGTAAGTGTACTTTATTGTGGTAGATTTAGTTATGAAAACTTTGCTTTGTATGTGGGGTTGATTTTTTATTCTCCCGCCGTATTACTTGGTATGTCTACTCAACGAGATTTGACTTTATGTTCCTCTCTTTTTATTTTAATAAGATTATGGGGATGATCGGTGAACAATATCACCCATCCTCTAAAAAATATTTAAGTCAACTTTGCTCTAGTCCAATATGTTCAAGTTGTGTGCCTCTCTCTCCTCGTTGAACTTTCTTTTTGCTCACCATTAGCGCTATTTAATCACTTCATTTGTAAGTGTATGATTTTAAGTTTGACTCGCTTGGATTGCTAACAATATTTTGTCATTGTATTAATTCAAAGTAAAAAAAAATCTTTCTGTACGATATTCCTAAATTTCTCTAGGCACTGATATTGGAACTTGGAAGTACCGTTAATTATTATTGTATATGCATTTCTGTGAGATCTAAGTATACTTAAACAACCATTAAGTAGGTAATTAAAGCAAGCTTTCGCAATCAAGGAAATAACTTGGAAGCTTTCGTGATTAAAACAAGCAACCAACTCTGTATAGAATCTTAGATAATAATGAAGATAGCGTATGTTAGGTAAATAACAATTTGTGGTTGAAGTATATTATACACAACCAGTTTGACCCGGTATTTCTATACACTATACAGTATTTTATTCGTAAGTTACGTATATTATATTTACTTTGATTCGGTCCTAATTCGTTCTTTGTTTGTTTAACAAATTATAATTTTGATCTACTCTAACAGCACGTTATGAATGGATTAAATATAATAAGAAACTGTTTGATATAATCAACCATGTAATTTATTCCACGAGTTTGCTTCTGTTAGAATCTGAGATATTATTCTGAAGCTATAGGCACATGGTCAGCAATCCTGCCTGTATAAAAATCCTTCAAACTAATCACATTATCGAAGCTTGGTGATCGAAGATACGGACATGGAGTTGAAGAAATCAATCAACCTTGTTTGTTCTTTCTTCTTCCTTGTTTCTTTCAGCATTCAAATTTCCTTTGTCATTGGACAGAAGTCGCAGAATAGAACAATCCCAGTGAATGTTGGTGTAATTCTTGATGACCCTGATTCGGTGAGGGGAAAGATTCGGTTGAGCTGCATTGAAATGGCGCTCTCGGACTTTTATTCCTCTCACAGTTCCTCTAGAACTAGACTGGTCTTGAGCATTAGGGACTCTAGAAAAGACGTTGTCGATGCAGCTGCTGCAGGTCTCTCCCTTTTTCTCCTTTTCGGTTTCATTTTGAGTCCCAACCTATTCTTTTATTCAATGAGACTGCTTGAGTCTGCATTCTAATTGCGTCCTGTTTTCATTTTCTCTTTTGTTACCACAGCTTTAGACCTGATAAAGAATCTTCACGTGCAAGCAATCATTGGTCCTACATCATCAATGCAAGCAGACTTTGCAATTGATCTCGGAGACAAAGCCAAAGTTCCCATAATCTCATTTTTGGCAACAAATCCTTCCCTCACTTCCATTCAGGGTTCATACTTTTTCCGAGCAGCGCAAAATGATGCCTCTCAAGTGAAAGCCATAACTACTATCATCCAAGCCTTTGGATGGAGAGAAGTGGTGCCCATCTACGTAGACAATGAGTTTGGTGAGGGAATATTACCGTCCTTGGTTGATGCCTTAGACAAAGTTCAAGTTCGTGTGCCCTACCGAAGTGCCATACCTTCAATGGCCACTGATGACCAACTTGCCAAAGAACTTTACAAGTTAATGACAAAGCAAACCAGGGTCTTCATCGTGCACATGTCACCCTCTCTTGGCTCTCTTCTTTTCACCAAGGCACAAGAGATCGGTATGATGAATGAAGGCTATGTTTGGATCATGACCAATGGCCTAACAAATCATGTAAGTTCACTAAATTCTTCAATCATCAAGTCAATGCAAGGTGTGTTGGGTGTGAGAACTTATGTACCGAAAACAGAAGAGCTTATCGATTTTAGAGTTCGATGGAAGAGGCAATTCCAACAGAAAAATCCATCTGTGGTTGATGTCGAATTGGATGTTTTTTCAATTTGGGCTTATGATGCTGCTTTTGCATTAGCCATGGCAGTTGAAAATGTTGGGACTACAAACTTTGGCTTTGTAAAGACGAATGCTTCCATCAACTCATCCTCAACAGATCTTATAACTTTCGGGGTCTCTCGAAATGGTCCAAAACTTTTTGAATCCTTATCAAGTACTCACTTTAAAGGCCTTGCAGGAGATTTCAGTTTTGTCAATGGGGAATTACAGTCTTCAGTGTTTGAAATAGTCAATGTGAATGGTAATGGAGCAAGAGAAATTGGTTTTTGGACACCAGAAAGTGGACTCATGAAAAAAATCATAAACCCCACAACCACAAAGAGTGTTACATATTCAACTTCTAGATCCAACATGGGATCCATCATATGGCCTGGAGATTCTACCTCTTTTCCAAAAGGATGGGAGATCCCCACGAACGACAGAAAATTGAGAGTGGGAGTTCCGGTGAAGATTGGTTCTCCGGAGTTTGTTAAGGTGGTACGTGATCCTAGTACTAACACAACAGATGTTTCTGGTTACTGCATTGACGTCTTTAATGCTGTCATGGAAAAATTACCATATGCTGTTATTTATGACTTCATTCCCTTTGCAAAACCTGATGGTACAACTGCTGGCACTTACAATGATTTAGTCGACCAAGTTTATCTCGGGGTAAAATCATCTTAACCTCATTTAATATGTTTTTTATGATTAAAATGCAGCACAGTTCAACGTAATTCTGTTGGTATGTTTGATTTGTTTCACAGAACTACGACGCTTTGGCTGCAGCCACGACAATTAGAGCAAACAGGTCTTTGTATGTGGATTTCACATTGCCATATACGGAATCAGGTGTAGTAATGGTGGTGCGAACGAAAGATTACAAGAGCCAAAATGAATGGGTTTTCTTGAAGCCTTTGACATGGGATCTCTGGCTTACAAGTTCTTTTTTTTTCGTTTTCATTGGTTCGGTGATATGGGTTCTCGAACACCGCATTAACGAAGATTTTCGTGGCCCTCCCTCACATCAAGTCGGCACAAGCTTGTGGTTCTCCTTCTCAACCATGGTTTTTGCACATCGTAAGTAGAAGTGCCGTAAGCAGTAAGCATGTTGAAATACTACAAGCTGTTGTTTCTACATATTTTTTACCTCAATTAATTTACGTGCAGGGGAGATAGTGGTTAGTAACTTGGCTAGGTTTGTGGTGATAGTATGGCTATTTGTAGTGCTAATCCTTACTCAAAGTTACACGGCTAGCCTGACTTCAATGTTAACCATCCAAAAACTCCAGCCAACCTTTTCTGATCTGAACGAGCTTATAAACAAGAAGGAGAGTGTGGGATATACGAATGGCTCATTCGTCTACGAACTTTTGCTAGATAGAGGTTTTGATAAACAGAAGATTAAAGCCTATACATCTCCAGAAGAATGTGACGAACTTTTGACGAAAGGGGCTGCAAAAGGTGGCATTGCTGCCGCTATTGATGAAACCCCAAACTTGAGGCTTTTTCTCGCAAAATATTGCTCCAAATACACCATCGTTGGGCCAATATTTAAGACATCAGGCTTTGCCTTTGTAAGTCCTTAATTCCTTTCTTTCTCACACACATGGAAAGAAACACAATCGTGAGTCCTATATATTTTTCTTGAGTAATGCTCAATGATCCAAATTCACAAATTGACAACATAAGTTTATGTTGTCGCACAGTTTCTTAAGAGACAACATTCCTCATACGTCCATGTATGTATCTACCTCATACGTCTTTTGTGTATGTATCTAGGTTTTCCCCAACGGTTCGAATATTGTACCCGATGTTTCAAAGGCGATTCTGAACCTGACAGAGGGAGACGAGATGAAAGAAATCGAGATCAAATGGTTCGGGAAACAAGCCACTTGTATAGACTCTCAGTTCTCCAATCAATCCAACAGGCTTGGCCTTAATAGCTTTTGGGGCCTCTTACTCATCGCTGGGCTGGCTTCATCATTAGCTCTTGTCGTATCTGCAGTCTCCTTCCTGTATGTGCACAGGCAAACCCTAATGACAAGAGATACCTCTGTATGGAAAAGAATTCGGGTCATATTTAGAACCTTCGTCCAAAAAGATCTCACTTCCCATACTTTTCGAAACCAGAATGTGGGGAATGCGGAGTCCTCAGCAGCCTTCAGCACCGGCCAGCCGAGCCCGTTTAGCCTCTCAAATCACACGGGTCCAGTGTCACCTTTCTTCAGTGAATTAGGAACTCCTGTTGCTGTTGGTCAAGAATCTCCAGCATGTTTAATGCCACCTGCATGTTGATGAGCTTGATCTTCGTAACCCACATATATTACTACTATTCAAACATCTGTTTGACATTCAGTCGTTTTGGTGTCATTTGAATCTCTAGTTTCTAATGCAAGCTTTCTTAAATTATACATCACAAGATTTTGACTTAATACAGGTTTTTACATGCCCTTTCTCATAGACTGAATTATATGTTTCTAAATAGGAGAGGGAGTGTACAGAAGGAGAAAAAATGTCGTGCAAAAATTACCTTTTTAGACTGAATTATATGATATATAGGGTTAGGATTGGGAATATGCGCTTTTGACACACGTTTTTTGTGGGGTTCCCTCTATAATATATTTCAACAATCCAAATCATTTATCTTTTAGGTCTCCCCTAAAAGATCATGTCTACCAAAAATCACTCAAATCTGAAATCATATCACCGTTGAATTAAATTTAATGGTTCTTTGTAACACTGTATTCGTCCATTTTCTTCACTCAAATCTTAATAAATTTTGGATTTGGCTAACTTTTTGTAAGAATGATGTACTAACATATGGACGGATATCATTGAAATACATTACGAAATGAGCCTTACAAAATGGGTGCTAATATGTGTGTCCCCGGATCCTAACCCAAACATTCTTTACAACTAGAAATATTTGCTAAGTAACTATAGCACAAAATCTCATATCATAAAACATTGGTGACCTTGTTGTCGTCTATAAAAATTTCTCTTGAGCTTTAATAGCATACGACGGTCGCACAACACACCCGATGAACTCTTCCACTTTATCCATCCAGCTTATATTCTACTGTTGAGATCTCTATTCAATTCTCCGTTCCTTTGCAAGGTAGATCCAAGATAACCAAACCATTCACTCTTGGTACTTTCTAATCTTCAATCAGATCAATCCTCACCCCTATCTTATTTAGACCCCCTTTCCCATTGAATTTGTATTCCATATATACACTCTGTTTTTGACCTACTTCGATGAAGACCTTTTGACCTAAACGTATAATGTATAATATGTATAAGAACAACAAAAAATAAATTAAGGATGGTTGGGTACTGAACTATAGTTTATCATGTCGAGATGATGGTATCTTATTTTTATGCAGTAGGTAAATGTGAAATGAAAGTCCCTGCATGAGAAGATTCAAAACTCCAAAGACTCCAGGCAGAACAAAATTAGTTAATTAGGTATTTCTTCACTTAATGTAACTATTAAGGATTACTAAAAAATCTTACTATGAATTAACAATGTATACGAAACTAGTTATTGACTTTGTGTGCCACACACAGCTCTGTGAAAATTCCATGTAACAAGAGTCTTTGGGTCTTCTACGATTATAACTGACATATAGTATATAATACATACATTAATATATTGTCTATATTACATAGTTGATAAGTGACAACACTTTGTATATTGTCCCTCCTAATAAAGAACAGGCATCCCTTTCATATATAGCCACGCTACATTTATATGTATAGACTTTTGACCACCAATAGAGATGACGAGATTCACATGTTTGAGAGATTTTTTAGTGTGATTGTCACACAAACGGTACATCACGTGTCTCTATATAAATGGTGAGATATGTGTGTTAAAATATTAATAACTTAAAAATTAAAAATTTCCATCATTTACATAAAAACACGTGATGCACCATCCGTGTTTTTGTCACAACTAAAAATTTCTCCACATGTTTATCAGTTCTAGAACAAATTGAATGCACATTAGATGATTGGTTAAAATGATAAAAATACTAAGAGTATAGTCCATTGCAACAATGCTGCTATAGATTTGATTAATTAAATAAACTCACAGTCTGAAATTTCACAAGAATTATTGATAAATTACTAGAAAGACTATGAATACCTGAAAGCAATCAAATGATTTTAAACCTTTTTAAATGTAGAGTCAGATTCTGAAACTTTGATTCTGCATTGAAATACTACGTACACACATTTTTCTCAACTTCTAAATTCGCAATAAAAGAAAAGGAAAAAAAAAAATCTCTTAAACCAATTTTTGAAAGTGTTCAAATCCATCTCTAAATGTTTGAATGGGGTGCTTTTTGCTAATTTATTTATACCAGTTGATTACACTCCAAAAATGTAGCCAACTTGTTTAATTTAAAGTTTTAAAAAGCTTTAAAAGTACGTGGGAGTTTTGTAAATTATCTTATTGCTAATCTCAGATTTAATGAAATTAAATTGGAGGTAGCCATATTTTGGTTGTGCCACAATGGAGCTAGACTTTATTGTTTAAAGTATTGAGGAAGTTTTTTTTTAATGTTTTTTATGAATAGTAACTTAAACAGCTTCCTGACATATATTTCTTGCGGGAGAGACGTGGTTCTCCAATACAACTAATTGTGATTGTGAAAAATTGCTCGAACAAATAATAAGGCCTATGATTTGCATGGAAAAAAAAGTTTTGAGACTAACATTTGATGCATTGAGGGGATGGAGAATTAAGCTTACGTGTTGAATAGTTAGTGATGACAACCCAGATGACAACCCAATCTATTTTGAGCAGTGTTACACTTATCGTTTATTTTTACTTTCGTTTGTACGAAGTCTTTCCAATTTACCACGAATTGGGATAGCAGTAGATTGAAAAGACTTTTTTTCTCTCTAAAAGAAGTGAGGCTCACCAACACATATGAATCATATCTCTATTAAAGACATGATACAAATAAATAGTAAGAATATTATTTTTGATCTATTTTATTGAAGATCCCATGATGTATAGGTTCAAGGGAAAAACAAGTCATTGATTAATTCATGCTAGTACTATTCGATTAATGCTCTATGGTGATCGTAGAGAATAGTACATGACTGCAATTAAGTTGCAACAAGTTGTGACGATGAGTTTATGTTACTAATTAATCCATAGCCTATGTTAGTGTGGAATTGAGACCGCTTCCCACATAAGTTCTAGGCTTAACTTCCTATGAAGCTACATGAACTAATAAAAAATAAAAAATTCTGACTTAAATTGTGGGTTGCATATACTTGACTTTGCACTGCATTTGTTTAGTATTTGCCCCCACAATGTTGGGAAAGTTCTTGAGTTTGAATCTTCCTCCCAACGTTCCAAACAAAAATTCTCATTTAATCATACAAAGTTTTTTATTTCGTGGACTTCAGTCTTCTTAGCTAGAAGCCTAAATTATTAATTTGATAATTAATACCAGGAATTCATATGTGAAGTTCAAATACAAACTTGTCAGGCATATGCTTGTTTTTTGGGCCAAGAATAAATAATTTTTTTGGAGAACTTTGGTGTATGAGAGAATTTTATTGATATAGCAAAAAAAAAAAAAAATTACACCTAGTCGGAGGAACATAAACCTTACCTCTCATAAAATAAAAAAATCAAAATACAGGAAAAGAGTGGGGGGGGGGGGGTGGGTTATAAAACTTACCATTCTTGAAAAGAAAAATACAAGAAAAGAAAGGAGGATATAAACCTTATCCCTTTTGAAAATGAAAATACAAGTAATAGAGGGAGATATAGTGCCAATCCCATCTAAAATAAAGCTTAAAAGATTACCTGCAATATGCAAAACAAAAAGAAAAACCCAAAAGGATTGGGTCAAGAATATATGTTACGTCCTTGAACTTTGAATCAAGTGGTGGATTAATTAGACTTAAGAAAGACTTAAGTTTATACCTTTTTGGCTTCATTTGCAATGCACCTTCGATACTCTCGACCATACACATGATGACAAGATATTGGTGGGTGTATTAATTTTAGATGTCCCTTCAATAAACATAGGATAATGTTAGAGAGACTAAATTTGTAGAGAAAATTTATAAACTATAAACATATAATTCAATTAGTTGATTAATCTTTCAAAATCCATATACATAACCATTATTTAATTGTTTGACAAAAAAACCATTATTTAATTAATCTTTCAAATTGAAGATCGTAATTATCCAAATGTATAAAAAAAATTTGATGGTTCATAATAAATTTATGATCAATCGTCGATTTTTTATATACATTTGGACGACTAAACAATCTTTGATTGAATAATTTTTTTTTTCTTAGAGATAATCTTCAAATAAAAATTAAAAAAATAAACAATTATGATTATAAAGTTTATAATGATAAATATACGTTATTCGTAAAAGATAAAATATTTGCATTTCTAATGTAAGGAACATCGAAAAGTAATAAGTAAAAATGTGATTAGTCTTTTTTAATTCTTTTAAATGATTCTGAATGGTTACATTGAGCAGCTTAATAAATTGATCTGTACGTACATGGAATGGGTCCTAGCGGGGGAGACTGCCTTTTTTTTTTTTTTTTTTTTTTTGAAAACAGCGGGAGACTGACTTAGTCTTTTTGAGTTTTTAATTTTTTACTTTTCCAGGGAAACCTACTGCCTATAAGAATACCGTGATCTCCACTCCTATTATGTGCCTTGCAAATAAGGAAAGAATTCAAATTAACATGACCATGATCAAGAAGAACCCTAGCAGTATCCTCGTTCTTTTTATCTCTTTCTTTCTCTTCCCCCTGTCATGGAGTTTCAATATGGCGGCCATGGCAGCTGCGGAAAACACAACGATCCCAGTGAATGTGGGTGTTGTTGTTGACCTCAATCAAACCAGTCAGAGAGGGGAGATGTATTTAAGTTGCATCCGAATGGCCCTCGAGGACTTCTATGCATCTCATGCTCACTTCAAAACTAGGCTCGTTTTGAACACTAGGAACTCCAAACAAACTGTTGTTGGTGCAGCTTCTGCAGGTTCTCTCTAAATCTCTCTCTCTCTCTCTCTCTCTCTCTCTCTCTCTCTCTAAACCATGCATTATAAACATCATCTGCTATACTGAATGAAGCCTTTAGATGCATCGATCCCCTGTTATATATGATTTGTTTAATTAATTAATTGTTCTTATATATGCATGTTAATTAATATTTTACCCCAAAAAATTCATGAAATATTTCTTAGGATAGTACAATTCACACACCCATTTTTATCTTCACACATATTTGTTAATTTTTGGCTATTGATATTTTTCTATTCATTCGATTTGATGGTCCAAAAATGAAAAGAGTGTGTGAGAAGTAAAAATAGATGTGTAAATAGCACTACTTATACTTAAGGTGTTTCTCATCAAGTCATCTATAACTCTATGTGCAAGTGGGCTTAACTTGTACAAATTGCAAACCCTGCAATTGTCGATCTCACATTTTTCATATCGATAGTATTATCCATACACCTATTTTTACTTCTCATACACTTTTCTTAATTTTTTACCATCGGATTGATAAAATGAAAAAAAATTCATGGTAAAAAAATGAACAAGAATATGTGAAGGGTAAAAATGAGTTGTAATTATCACTGTCTTTTTATATAATACAAAGATTGTGACATTGCAACCAAAAAGAAAGGAACTAAGAACTATTTTTTTTATTCTATTTGAAGAGCAACATAGAAATTCCATTAAATCAAAATAGGGTGATTACAAGTCAAAACATAGAGAGAGGACAACAGGCCAGCCCCACACACAGACAATCAACCATTACATTCTACCACATAGAGGTCAGACATCAGGTCTGGCGGTTCCTTGAACCAAGACCAAAAACCATCACAATCCTTTTTTGAGGGTCGAAGTTGCCTCCAATTCCTTTTCTGAAAGACCTATAGTTGGTTTTGCTTTATTAAATTGTTAATATTTTAAGTTTTTGAATCGAAACAAAAATAATCTCGTCTTTATAGAACTTGTTTGGATGTACTTTTGAAATGACTGAAATAGTTTTTGATGAAAATGTTTTTAGAACCAATTTTTAGTAAAAATGAAGTAAATTTTGGAAAAGCACTCAAAGTGTTTTTGGAACAAAAAAATATTTTTTCTAAAAGCGTTTTCAGTAATTTTAAAAACACATCCAAACGAGCCAATATGCATTAAGCCTTATAGGTCCTCAAAATAAGGACCTTAGGAGAGCAGGACTGAAAATAATTCTCTTAATAAGTTTAAGAAATCCTCCCTTTTTTATTTTGTTTTCCCCACCCCATGAAAGTTAAGATTTATGTCGCCCTGATTTGAAATAACTTCTTTTTTCTCTCTTAAAAGGGGCATTTAGATCTTGGCTCAAAAAGTCAACATACTATATATTAGGTTAAGCTCAGTATTACTCTTTCTTCCATCTTTTTTATTGTATTTTTTAATTTTGAATATTTAAAAAATTGGTTTATTTTTAATCTACTTAATATCTTCTAACAAAAAACTAATATACTAACATAAATCCACTTACAGAATATACGACCTAACTCAAGGATCAAATACACGAATGGATAATATACCTATCGTGAGTTATGAAACCCAACTAAAAGGTACATAAAGTATAATATACCTACAAGCAAGACACATTAATATGTGATACATGTTGACTATAAAAAATAATGTCATATATGTAGATAAATAAAATTAACTTGTGATATAGGTTGATTTTAAAAATGAAAAATAAAATATATGAACGTGGTTTAGAGGAGGAAGAGGAAGAACAAACAACAAAAAGAAAAAGAAATAAGAAGAAATAATTAAAGATTTAATTAAGAAGAGATTTAATTCCTATAGTAAATTTTATCATTAAAGAGATAATTATTGATGACTAAATAATCCTAAACTCAAAAGATCAAACCCATTTTAATAAAATAAACTATTCTTAATATTGGTTCAAAAATTGGATTCATATCAAGTTTTCACCTCTTTTTAAATTCCGTGGTACAGCCAAGCTTTCTAAAAAAGTTTCATATAATCAAATGAATCAATCCTAACTTCCACTTTTTTTATTGGGACACAGCTCTAGATCTGATAAACAATTTAGAAGTGCAAGCAATCCTTGGCCCAGTGACATCAATGCAGGCAAGCTTCGTTGCTAATCTTGGAGACCGAGCTAATGTGCCCATTGTATCATTTTCTGCAACAAGCCCTTCTCTTACTTCACTCCAAAGCTCTTACTTCTTCCGAATTGCACAAACCGACTCTCACCAAGTGCAAGCCATAAGTGCCATTGTTAAAAATTTCGCCTGGAGACAAGTTGTGCCAATTTACGTAGACAATACGTACGGAGAAGGAATCATTCCCCTTTTAACTGATGCATTACATGAGGTTGATGCTCATGTCCCTCATCGGTGTGTCATTCCCCCATCAGCCACTGATGAACAAATTGGCAGCGAGCTTTACAAGTTGATGACAATGCAAACTAGAGTCTTCATCGTGCACATGTTGCCCAAACATTGCTCTAAGCTATTTGCCAAGGCAAAAGAAATTGGAATGATGAGTAAAGACTACGTTTGGATTGTGACCAACGGAGTAGCAAATCATTTATGGTCTATGCATCCAGTCATCCTAAATTCAATGCAAGGAATCTTAGGAGTTGAAACTTATGTTCAGAGAACAAAGGAGCTCCAAGAGTTCAAAATGCGGCGGAAAAAGCAATTCCAACAAGACAATCCAGCCATCATGGAAGTTGATGTAGATGTGTTTGGACTTTGGGCTTATGATGCCACTTTTGCTCTAGCTTTGGCAGTTGAAGAAGTTGGAATTAATGCAAGCTTGGGATTCCAAAAGAGGAATTCATCCTTCAATTCGACAGATCTTAATACTTTCAAGGTCTCTCAATATGGATCACAACTTGCCCAAGCCTTATCTAGTACTTCATTCAAAGGCATAGCTGGTGACTTCAGTCTTAAAGATGGGCAACTTCAATCATCAACCTTTAAGATAGTTAATTTAAATCGTTATAAGGTAAGAACAATAGCATTTTGGACACCGGAAAGTGGAATGGTGAAAACATTGAATTCAACAAACACTAGTACACCTTCAATTTCGAGGATGTTTAATTTTGGAGATAAGATTATATGGCCAGGAGATTCTCTCTCTGTTCCAAGGGGATGGGAGATCCCAATAAAAGGCACGAAGTTGAGGATTGGAGTACCTGTGAAGTTTGCTTTTACTGAGTTTGTTACGGTAACCAAGGATTCTAGCACTAATAAAACAGATGTCACTGGGCTTAGTATCGATGTCTTTAGGGCTGCAGTGGAACTGTTACCTTACCCCCTTCCTTTCGAGCTCATTCCCTTTGCAAAGCTGGATGACACCAGAGCTGGCACTTACAACGATTTGGTCCATCAAGTATATCTTCAGGTAAATTTGATATAAAAATAACCAATTAGTCAATTAGTCAGGCACTGTGCCCATACATTTCTCTGATTTAATATGTTTGCTTGACAGAAATTTGATGCTGTGGTGGGAGATATAACAATTAGAGCAAATAGATCTTTATATGTGGACTTTACAATGCCATATACAGAATCCGGTGTAGTCATGGTTGTGCCAATCACCGACACCAGGAGCAAAAGTGCATGGGTTTTTTTAAAGCCTCTGACATGGGACCTATGGCTTACAACTTTTTGTTTCTTCGTCTTCATTGGCTTTGTAATTTGGGTGCTTGAACATCGAATTAACGAAGATTTTCGGGGTCCTCCCTCACACCAAGTTGGCACAAGCTTTTTCTTCTCTTTCTCAACCATGGTCTTTTCAAATAGTAAGTATATTCATATCATCTCTCCCAAATTTCGAGTAAAGATTTCATAATATTTGGACTGCGCTTGATTTTTCTTCCTTCAAGATGTGCCTATATTGACACTTAAATTTGTTATTCACTATTATAGGGGAGAGAGTGGTTAGCAACTTGGGTAGATTCTTGATGGTTGTATGGGTATTTGTTGTGCTAGTTTTGACACAAAGCTACACAGCTAATCTAGCATCACTACTAACGGCTGAGCAGGTGCGGCCAACCGTCACGGATATAAAGGATCTTCTAAGGAATGGGGACAATGTCGGCTACATGAAGAATTCTTTCGTCTATGAACTTTTGAAACAAGTCGGTTTTGATGAGTCCAAGCTTAAGGCTATGAAATCCACGGAAGATTGTGCTGAGGCTCTTTCCAAAGGGAGCAAAAGTGGTGGCATTACTGCTTTTGTTAATGAAACCCCCAACATGAAGCTTTTTCTTGCAAAATATTGTTCCAAATATACCATGATTGGTCCTATCTTCAAAACGGATGGTTTTGCCTTTGTAAGATGATTTTTTGCCTAAATATATAACATATACCTATGTATATATTAGGATAGTGATTTTGCATTTTCTCATGCTCTACTCCGTTACAACATATGCCAGCAAAAGATGATGACTTTTTCGAGGTGTCTTTGCAGGTGTTTCCAAAGCATTCTCCTCTTGTGCCTGATATTTCACGGGCGATCCTAAACGTGACAGAAGGAGAAAAGATGAAGAAAATTGAAAGCAAATGGTTCGCCCAAGAAATCGATTGTGAAGATAACTCCAGCACTCCAAGCTTTTCAAGCGGCAGTCTTGGCCTTGAAAGCTTTTGGGGCCTATTCCTCATTGTCGGGTTGACGTCAATTCTTGCGCTAGTCATCTTTGTAGCTTCATTCCTTTACAATCATAGGCATATATTGGAGCACCCTAATTCAAGAGCTTCAAGATGGAGAAGGATTCGAGCCATGATTAGAATTTTCAACGAAAAAGACCTCAACTCCCACAAAAGCAGTCAACAACGAGATGGAATTGCTCGTGGTGGAGATGAAGTTAAGGCATCACCTGATAGCAACTGGCTGGAAGGTTCATTCAGCAATTTGAACCACACAGATGAGGATTTGGGATTGTATGAAGGGCAACAAACTCCATCGACTACTGGTTATTCGTCTCCGGAGATAGTTCCAACAATTCAGCTTGCTATCCTCAATGAAGAAAACAAAAAAGATTAAGTGGTGAAGAAAAAGAAATAGAAAACATTGTGACCTAGAATAACCTGTTTATATAAGTTGTACCATTACTTCAATTCTAATATGAACCATACTATCATGTAGAATCAGAATTTCTGAATCTCTCCATCCACCTTCACATTCCTTTAATTCTTTATTATTAAAACAATTCAAGTATTTAGATATATATGGGCGTAGGCACATTGAGTACAATAGATGTATGCTCTCCTATGCACTCGAGTTCAAGTCTTATTTTATATATAGGTCCTGTCAAGTAAATTTACATCCGGAATTTAAATTCTAGTTGGCTGCTTTCAATGTAGCGCGTAGTCAAGATTCAAGAGTAGTATGCTTCAACTTTGAATTTAAGTCCAATTTGTCAAATGCCAACTTGTCAATGTTTTTCGTTGCAACTTGAATACATTATCTGAGCATAGCATTGAAAGTGTAGATTCTTCTTTTACTTGTATTAATCTATACATTATTCATAATTAATACCCAGTTGAGAGCTTTCGGTGTACATTTCCTAATTGTTCTCTCCAATCTATCTTTTTTTATATAAACGAAGATTCGTTTTTACTCGATTCCATCAATTTCTGACCAAGCTTGAATAATATCAAACATGGCCAAAAATGCTAGCTGCACCGCCGTTGTTATCAATTGTGGGTTTATCAAATCCTTCATGGCTTAGACTGCATGAAGAATTAGAAACTAAAAGATGAATATATGCTGTAAATCATCATATAAATATAACTGCATTTAAAAAAAGAAGGGAATGAAAAAATGGAATTCTATTTCATCAGTATGTAACTGCATGAAATGTTACTTTGAATGCAGACTCAATCAATTTCCCCAAAGTCATTGTTAACTGAAAATCAATACCAAACCCATAAATACAACCATTGAATTTGGCAAAACCCAAAAACAAAATACAAAAATTTACTCATATGATCACAGAAAGACATGAAATTTGAGCACCCATTTGGCCAAGTTAAAGGATAAAGGCACTCACATCATCACAGTATTCTTTGAGAAGATCTTCTAATACTGGTTCTTCCTTTTTCTTGCTCTTCCTCAGAACTGCCATAAAAAAACCCAGAGAAGCACACAAATTCAGAAAAGAAAAGGTCCAAAACTGCCATAAAAAATCCAGAAAGCATACAAATTTATTAGAAAGATAAGTTCAAATTACAAAAACCAACTGATGTGGGTGAGTAGTGAGAGGTTGTGGTAGGCACCTGAAACATGTTTTGGTTTCAATTGAGAGGGCCAGAGCCTTGCATGCGAGGAAGATGACGATAGGATTCCAGAGACGGAGAAAGGAGGAGTAAGATGACGAAGGCGAGAGAAGGGAGACGGCGGCAAGAGGAGGATAGGACGGAGGCGAGACCGTTTGTGGTGTGACACACAGTGGGTTTCACAGCTATTAATCAAAATACGCAACATGAAAGCCTGTTTGATCATTGTGCCAGAGTTTTTGCTTGTCTACAAAATTGGCAAAATTGCCACACAGGTTCACAACTCGTCGTCTTCCCCTTATCAATGGCTCCTTTAAATATCCAAATGATCAAGGTCGATCGTGCTCGCAGAATACTTGATGAGCTCCTTTTAGTAATCCACCTAAAACAAATAAGCACAATATCTATGTAAACTGGCATTTCACTCAATTATACATTAGTTATGGCATCTTTGGAACTAAATGACTTCAACCTTAATATCCTATAAGCAGTATGTTTCTATATGTTAAATCCTGTTATGATAACAGGTAAATATAGATGATACAAAAGTAATTTAGTTCCATCATGCATGTTTTTGCACTATTTAGTAAAGAACTCGGCTGGACTCGATTCCGAACAACATTCACAATTTCATATAGAATTTCAATAGCCAGAGACTTTAGTGTAAATTACAATAAAATTTCACAAAGAAAGCAAATTGTAATATAAGTCTGATCTACCATTCGGATTTACCTGGCTATGGTGATCTACGTTTCCATCGGAAATTTTGCATGCATTTACATTTGGTGAAAAAAATAATACATCATTAGTTGGCAGGAAGGAACTTTGATAAGCGGATAAAGAAGCAAGATTGAATATAAGTTTCGTGTACCCTGAAGTTGTTTGTTCTTGCTACAGAAAGACTCGCATCCGTTGCAGCTGCTTCTATTTCTCATCCTAAATTAAATTAACAGTTCAACATTATTCGTTATAAGCTAAAAAAGTAGGATTAGTTATTTCAGTAAATCTATTTCTTGTAAACTTGCCTGTTCATCGAACATACCTGACAAATCGAGATCATTTGACATGGCTATCAATTGGAATGCATTCATAAAACTCGAGGATTTGGGAATTATTGTCTCCGCCACATTTTCTTGCAATGAAAATAACAATTGTAAAAAAAATCAGATATTTGGATCGAAGGTAGGATTCTAGCATTTTCTCCGTGTGACAATCATGCAGAGCTTTTACCTCAATTGAATCAAATCCAGCACCAACCCATCACAGCTCGATGATCACTCAGAACACTGAACGCAAAAATCAACAAAATTTCACCATTTTAAATTATAATTCATTTCATATTCTTTAATCCACTAAAAAAGCAAAAAATTAAAATTAAATTAAAAGTGAACCGGGTGGTCGTGGGTGCCGCCGCCGATAAAGAGGTCGAAGGGATTGCTTTTAGCTTTTTCGTTGAAAAGCTGGCTTTCTTCTTTTCCTTGTGAATCGGATTCTATTATGTGTAGGTCTTCTTCTTTTTGTTCCTTCAAAATTTTTTTCAGCATTCGCCTTAGGAGAGGGGAAATGGTTCAGAGCGAGGTGTCTCCATTACTGCGACCCTGTCCATTGAACTTGCTGCAGTTGCTTTTAAGCTTCTCCCTCCCTCCCTCCTCTCTGCAAGTCGCATGCCTTCCCCTCACCAAACCCCTCCCTCCTTCCCTCCCCCTCCCTCCTTCCCTCCCTCTCCTCCTCTCTGCAAGCAGCATGCCTTCCCACCGAATGCAACCCTAACTGACAACAATGCCCACCCAACTTTTACCCCCAACCGTGCGATGTTAACCCTAGACGGGCATTCCCGTCATTCAAACCGATGACATCTTCGTAAAAAGCTAAAAGCATCCGAGTGGCAATCTTGTAAATAAACTGAAATGTGATCCAAAACACTGTTCATTTGTACAATATGATTCTCTCACTTCTTTTAGACTAAGGGGGTGTAGTCAAATTATGATTTGACATGATTTTAATGGACTTTAAAATTAGAGAATACTCAATTAAGATTTTAGAAAAAGATTTTAAAAGACTTTGAAATCATACTATAGTCAAATTAAGATTTAAGAAGATTTAAAAAATACATTCAAATCCAAAGGTACTCAAGTGAGATTTAAAAAACATTTTTAGAATGATTCTAAATCTATGGGTATTCAAAAAATAAAGATTTGATAGTATTTCATGAAGAAGTGGATTTCGTTGAATTTGAGAGCTTGAAGTATATATACCCAACACCAAATATAATCTCACCTCAACCCCTGATTTCTTTCAAGCTTATGTTCCATTCTCTCTCTTCGGCCATCACTTCTCAGCCATAAGTAGTAGGAGAACTACTTCACTGGTCCATATACTGGTGAATCAATACTCACTCGCACACCTTTGACCCTTTCCACTATTGTTCTTTATATTTGTATGCCTCGATTTGATAAAGGGTCGGTTAAAGTCATTGAATCTGCCATGGAAGTGGCAAGTTTGTCAATAGAGTTACAGATTGACTTGAGCTACAGAAATATACCATTTCAAATCAAACCCAGAAGTTTGATTACCAATCCAATCTGCAAAGTAAGACCAAAATTCAAAACCCACCTTCTATAATGTAAGAACATATCGACCCACTGGTAAAAAAATCAAAACCAAAGAAGAAGAATTTGATTTGCACCTGAAAATCCAATTGAATAACCCGTCCATGCTCCGAATTGAATTTGAATAAAAAACAATCATTCTTCAGGTAGACAGAAAATCGATAAGACAATTAAAAAGTGTGAATTGGGTTGACAGGCCGGCTTGAAAAGGAAGCAGCTGCACAATCATGTTTTAGGGCATGGAGGGAGAAAATGGTTTTTCTTTTGCTATTTGAAAAAATAAATAAATAAAACCTAATAAAGATAAATGAAAAGAAAAGACTATGCAAATTCATCAAAATTTACAAATAAAATCCATACAAATCCACAAAAATCTATAATATAAATCCATATAAATTTGTCAAAATCCATATAGAACTGTTAGTACATTAAAATCGTTTGAAATCTATCACTTAATCGATTAAAATCTTCTGAAATTCAAATTGACTACACTCCTAAAGTAATGGTTTACGTCTGCTTGTCGTTGACTCGAATACCAGATTTGGGAAGATGGCACTGAGCTGCATCAGCATGGCCCTCTCCGACTTCTATGCCTCGCACCCTAGCTACAAGACAAGGCTTGTTCTGCACATAAGGAACTCCTCTTCAAATGTCGTTGCCACAGCTTCCGCAGGTAAGTTATCATATCGTTTTTCTTATGAGTTGGTATTCCCTTCTTTTGTATTGTATCTTGTTGCGCTAATCAAAACCTCATCTTATTCTTGTTGGTATTCACAAGAGTTTACTAACTCAATACCAAAATATGTGGGTGATAAGTTTACAAACTCTATCACACCTCTCACTTTCACTCTCAATAAAATTGGACAAAGAAATAGAGAAAGGAGGGAAGCAACAAGCTTTGGTAAAACACTTGCACTTAGATATATGAAAAGAGAGTTTACAAACTCAATAGCTTACAAGCTGAAATTAAATGAATGGGAAATGGGATTCGGATGGGATGATATAAGGCTTAGCAAGATGGCCTATTTATACAAAACTAAAAAAATAAACAATCCAACAATACATATAATGAATGATGGTGTTCCACATCTTTACACCCTTTCAAACACATGCAGCAACTTTGATAGTTGGCATACACATGCATTGCATCATGGCAGGTTGTAATAACAACCTTTCGGTTTGCACACAGCAGCACACTGCTGTCTTCCTGCTAGTACATCACATGGCAGCACACTTGCTGTCTTTCATCACCATTCGGCTGAACATGGAAGGAGCAATGATGATTATATTTTGCTGGAAACAATTTGTAAAGAAAGGTTAGCATCACATGGACAGATCACATGACTTTTAATTTGAATTTCCAACATGCCCCCTCAAATTAAAACGCCTTCATGCCTAGCATTTCACGTAACAGCCGGAATGATTCAACTGGTAATGGCTTAGTGAAGATGTCTGCCACTTGTTCCTTCATGTGACAATAGACAAGCTCAATTGTCTTTTGCTTCACATGGTCCCTTAGAAAATGGAACCTGGTATCAATGTGCTTGCTCCTTCCATGTTGAATAGGATTCTTTGCAAGCTTGATAGCTAAGATGTTATCCACATGAATCACAGTCGATTCCACTTGTGGATGACACACTGACTTCAACAGATTTCTTAACCAAATTGCCTCACACACGGTTGAGGCTACATCAACGTACTCGGCTTCACACGATGACAAAGCAACAATTGATTGCTTCTTTGAAGTCCATGAGAAAGCTGTTGATCCTAGAAAAAACACATAGCCAGTTGTGTTTTTCCTTTCATCTTGGTCACCTCCCCAATCACTATCTGAATAACCAAATAATTTTGCATCTTCACCAAAATTATAAAATAGACCATAGTTTAGAGTACCTCTTATGTACCTTAAAATTCTCTTGGCGGCCAGCCAATGAGACTCCCTTGGTGTTTCCATGTATCGACTCACGAGTCCAACACCATAAACTATATCAGGTCTTGTGATTGTAAGGTACCTTAGGCTTTCAACCAAGCTTTTGTACACGGTTGAGTTTACAAACTCACCTTCTCCTTCCTTGGACAGCTTCAATCCAGTTGCAACTGGAGTGTTGACAATATTGCACTTGTCCATATTGAATTTCTCCAATATATCTCTCATGTACTTTTGTTGAGAGATGTAGATACCGTCACTTTCTTGCTTCACCTCTATGCCAAGAAAGTATGACATTAATCCATTGTCAGTCATCTCGAATTCACTGAACATGGATTGCTTGAACTCATAGAACATTGCTTCATTGTTTCCTGTAAACAACAAGTTATCTACATAGAGACAAATAATTAAGAACTCCCCTTTTTCACCGTTCTTCATGTAAACTGAATGCTCGTATGGACATTTCTGAAATCCATTTTGGTGAAGGTAGTTGTCAATCCTTGAGTTCCAAGCTCATGGTGCTTGCTTGAGGCCATACAAAGCTTTCTTCAAACGATACACCTTATCTTCTTTTCCTTGTACTTGGAAGCCTTCTGGTTGTTCCACGTACACTTCTTCCTCAAGCACTCCATTAAGGAAGGCTGACTTGACATCTAATTGATAAATTTTCCATTTATGCTGAGCGGCAAGAGAGATTAGTAATCTTACCGTGTCAAGTCTTGCAACTGGAGCATAGACTTCATCATAGTCCACTCCATACTTCTGTTTGTAGCCTTTTGCTACAAGCCTTGATTTGTATCGATCCACACTTCCATCTACAGTGCGTTTGATCTTGTAAACCCACTTGACACCAATAGCCTTCTGATTTGGTGGGAGCTTTGTTAACTCCCAAGTGTCATTTTTCTCGATGGCATGGATCTCTTCTTCCATGGCTTTCTTCCAACAATCTTCTTCCACAACTTCATTGAATGAGAGAGGCTCATGGTCTGCATAGAAGCAGAAAAAATTGGTTTCTTCTTCTTCTTGTCCATAAATCTCTCTGAGACTCCTTAACCTCACTGGAGTTGAGGAGCTGCTTTCCTCACTAGATGTAGGACCACTCCTTGCAATTCTGTGCACTGGAGTTGTTGTGATTGTTTGAGCAGGCTGTTGCTCAATAGGTGGTACAATTTCTGGTTCTTCAAAATCAGTGGAGACGATCTTCTCTTTACTGACTTCTTTGTTGTTCCACTTCCATGTCTCTTTCTCACTAAAGATGACATCTCTACTAACCACTAGTTTGCCAGTTAGTGGGTTGTAGAGCTTGTATGCCTTGGACTCTTCACTATAGCCCACAAACACACACTTTTCACCTCGATCATCGAGCTTTCTCCTTTTGGCTTCTGGAACCTGAGCATATGCAACACACCCAAAAACTCTTAGGTGTGCAACATTCGGCTTGTACCCACTCCAAGCCTCTTGTGGTGTCATCCTCTTGACATTCTTTGTTGGACATCGATTCAACAAATAAATCGAACAAGCTACAGCTTCTGCCCATAACTCTTTTGGCAAATTCTTCTCCTTAAGCATGGACCTTGTCATGTCAAGGATGGTTCGATTCTTTCTTTCGGCTATCCCATTTTGTTGTGGGGTATAGACAGCAGTAAGTTGATGCCTAATTCCTTGCTCCTTGCAGTATGCTAGGAAAACATCGGAGGTGTACTCTCCACCTCTATCTGATCTCACAGCCACAAGCTTATGGTTACTTTCAGCCTCTGTGAGTGCCTTGAACTCCTTGAAAATTTTTAGGGTAGCTGACTTCTCCTTGAGAAAATAGACCCAAGTCTTTCTACTGAAATCATCAATGAAGGTAATAAAATACCTATTACCTCCATAAGACATGGGATCCAATGGACCACATATATCTTTGTGCACCAACTGCAGTGGTGCCTTTGCTCTCCATGTATCACCAACAGGGAACGATAGTCGTGCTTGCTTGCCAAGCACACAACCTTCACATACTTGGCGTGTGGCTTCAATTTGGGGTAGACCACGAACCATTCCTCCACTTGACAGCAACTTTAGGCCATTGAAATGAAGATGGCCAAATCGAAGATGCCATTTCCATGACTCATCTTCCATTACACCGATGTTGCAGCTTCCAATCTTTGTGTTCAAATTCAACGGAAACATCCGGTTCTTTGACATTCGAACACGTGCAATAAGCTTTCTCCTTGCATTCCTGAGAGTGAGAAGCATGTTCTCCATATGTATAATGTACCCTTTCTGGAGCAGTTGACCAATGCTCAGAATGTTGCTCTTCATACCTGGTATGTAGTAGGTATCGGAGATGTATTCTTCTCTACCATCCTTCTGGATGATCTTGATCTTACCTTTGCCTTCAACTGGCAACTTTGAGGAGTCACCAAGACTTACAGATCCATAGGCCCCATCTTTGAGTTCGGCAAAAAACTCATTCTTTCCACACATGTGATTGCTTGCACCAGAGTCCAAATACCAAACATCTTGTTGGCTACTGGGATCATGGTGTGCTAGCAAGACTGTAAGTTCTTCATCAGTGTTTCCACTTGATTCTGCCATGTTGACATGCTCACTATTTTTATGTGAACATTCATTGGCATAATGTCCATATTGCTTACAGTTGTGACACTGGATATGCGCATTTCCTCGAGTAGATCTCCATTCCTGAGACTGACCTTGATTTTGTGCATAGCCTCGACCTCTTCCTCGGGCTCGTCCTCGGCTACGGTTGGATGAACTCCCACGACGTGAGTTCCACTGCCCACGACCTCCATTTGGTTTGTCAATATTCAACTTTGACTCCAAAGCTTGGTCTAGCGTTGTGGGGCTTGCATTCTTCTGAATGCGTTGCTCGTGAACTATGAGGGATCCTAGTAGCTCCTCTGCGCTCATCGCCTCCAAATCCTTGGATTCCTCAATGGCAGTCACCACATGCTCAAACTTAGATGTGAGTGACCGGAGTATCTTCTCCACAACTCGTACTTCATCGAGTCTCTCGCCATTTCTCCTCATCTGATTTACTATTGCAATGAGCCTTGTGTGATAGTCGGAGATGCTCTCTCTTTCATTCATGTAAGCAGTTTCAAAATCTGCTCGAAGTGACTGTAATCTCACTTTCTTGACTCGATCTACTCCTTTGTAGATTGTATTGAGTGTATCCCATACTTGTTTGCTCGTTGTTGCTTCTGCAACCTTCTCGAACGTTGAATCTTCCAAACTCTGGTATAGAAGATACAACGCATTTTGGTCATTCTTTCGTAAGTCCTTGAGATTATACGGCTTCTTGCTCGGTAGTGGGTACAACATACCCATTACTGACAACTTCCCATAGCTTCTGTGATCCAAACAATGCTTTGAATTGGATGCACCATCTTTCATAATTTTCTTTCTTCAATATGGGAACTTGGAGTTGCACTAAGTTGGACGCCATAACTGCTGCACCTGCCAGAATGGTATTCTGGCTCTGATACCAATTGTTGGTATTCACAAGAGTTTACTAACTCAATACCAAAATATGTGGGTGATAAGTTTACAAACTCTATCACACCTCTCACTTTCACTCTCAATAAAATTGGACAAAGAAATAAAGAAAGGAGGGAAGCAACAAGCTTTGGTAAAACACTTGCACTTAGATATATGAAAAGAGAGTTTACAAACTCAATAGCTTACAAGCTGAAATTAAATGAATGGGAAATGGGATTTGGATGGGATGATATAAGGCTTAGCAAGATGGCCTATTTATACAAAACTGAAAAAATAAACAATCCAACAATACATATAATGAATGATGGTGTTCCACATCTTTACACCCTTTCAAACACATGCAGCAACTTTGATAGTTGGCATACACATGCATTGCATCATGGCAGGTTGTAATAACAACCTTTCGGTTTGCACACAGCAGCACATTGCTGTCTTCCTGCTAGTACATCACATGGCAGCACACTTGCTGTCTTTCATCACCATTCGGCTGAACATGCAAGGAGCAATGATGATTATATTTTGCTGGAAACAATCTGTAAAGAAAGGTTAGCATCACATGGACAGATCACATGACTTTTAATTTGAATTTCCAACAATTCTTTTGTCGATGATGAGAAACTTTGCATCCTATTGCATTGACTTTTGTTTTTCTGGAATCTGATATATTCATTTTTCTTAGTTTTTATTTTTCCGAACTTTTGGATACGGACTGATATGATAATTTAATTATTTCTTGTGAACTGAAAAGTTAGAAAAATAAGTTGGTGCCTGGTACTACTTTCCTTTTTTGTTCACTGGCTCATTTAAAGTAGGAACTAAATGAGGTTTTAATTCAGTTCTCCATTTTCATTTTCGCATTAACAGCTTTACAGCTTACAAAGAATGCTAAAGTGCAAGCCGTCATAGGACTAGAGTCATCAACGCAGACGAACTTCGTAATCAGCTTTGGAGACAATGCCCAAGTCCCCATAATCTCACATTCAGCAACAACCCCAACACTCAGTTCGATTCAAAGTGCATATTTTTTCAGAGCAACACATAATGACTCATCCCAAGTGAAGGCATAAGTGCCATCATCCAAGCCTTTGGTTGGAGAGAAGTAGTGCTCATCTATGTTGACAATAAGTTTGGGAAGGGAGTCATACCTTACCTCTCTGATGCTTTGCAAGAAGTTGATGCTTGAATCCCCTACCGCCGTGTCATTTCTCCAACAACTACTGATGACCAAATTGCTGCTGAGCTCTACAAGTTGAAGGGAATGCAAACTCAGGTCTTCATCGTGCACATGTTAGAAGATCTTGGCTCTCGGATTTTCGACAAGGCAAAAGACATCGGCATGATGGATGAAGGGTATGTTTGGATAATGACTAATGGAATTACTGATATATTTAGTGTTGAGAATCAATGTCAATTGTAGGTGAAGTAGGTGGATGTTGTAGGTGAAGTAAGTGTGTGGTGTAGCTTTCATTTGGTTTGCTATAAATACCCAAGTCCTCAAGCATTGTAAATCATCCAAGGAAAAACAAAGCCTAGAGCTAAATAAGAAAAGCTTTGCTAATTAGTTTGTTTTGTAAGCTTTCTTTAAGAGTGTGCTCTATTTTCTTCTTCTTGGGATCATTAGAGTTATCTTGGATACTCTTCTTATTCAACAATTGGTATCAGAGCCAAGTCGGTCAGGGATCGTTCTTGGTAGAGCATTGGTTGTAAAGTCTCTTGAAATTTCGAGTATGCTCTGTGGTTGCAGTTTTGACTGATCTTCCACATCAGAAAAGATTTCTTGAGATTATTGTTGGGGTTATCACAAACCTTGAGAGGGAGCTTCTTTGTGTCGAGAGTAGTGTATTACTCTGCACGGTAGTCACTCAAGCTTGTTCGGTGTAGTCAAAGTCTTGCCGATACGATGGGTGATCTTCAAGTTGTTGGAGGAATCAAGAAGCTCAACAACCAAAACTATAACACGTGGGCAACGTGTATAGAGTCTTACCTTCAAGGTCAAGACTTGTGGGAGGTTGTCGGTGGTAGTGAAGTTACACAACCGGCAGCGGAAGATGCTAACGGCGTCTTGCGGAAGTGGAAAATTAAAGCAGGCAAATCAATGTTTGCCTTAAAGACCACAATAGAAGAAGAAATGTTGGAGCACATTCGGGATGCTAAAACGCCAAAGGAAGCATGGGACACTTTTGTTACACTCTTTTCGAAGATGAACGATA